>NC_079392.1:27961953-27976953 GCF_029220125.1 Pseudoliparis swirei | reverse complement strand
CTCTCCCGGCACGGAAAGCTGGTCTCCCCGATGAGAGAGATCTCATCGGGGTTCAAGGAGAGCGAGATGAAGCATATCATGAGTTACCGTAGATCGGTTTATATGATACTCAACGACCGGAGCGCGGAGTTAAACCTGCGCTTCAGCGTCAGAGTAGATGATGTTAACTATAACGTCTACGCGTCTTCATCGGCGATGAAGTGCTTTCATTGCGGGGAGGAGGGGCACACCGCGAGGGTCTGCTCGAAGCGAGGCGACCCGGCGTCAGCTGGTCCAGGCGGCTCGGGTCCGTCCGGCGCGCCGCGTCGCGCTACACCAGCGTGGGGCGCCGCGGGTGTGGCGGCCCACGCAGCTGCAGCAGCGGGGATTGCGACCGCGGCGTCTCTGAGAGCGTCACCGATTCCAGCGGAGAGCGCGGCGAGCGGCGTCACTGCTGCTGTACCTGACACACATGTGGTGAGTATGAATGAGGGAGTGAGTGATGGTGGTGATGGGGGCAAGGGTGGCGAGGGTGGGGAGGCTGGACAGGGCAGTGAGAGGCAGGCTGTGGGTGGAGTCGGGAGCGACGAGAGGAAAGAGAAAAAAGGAAAAGCGGACCAAGAAAATGGAGGGGATGTGGGGGGATCTGCCAAGAGCAGTGGGGTAGAGGCTGTGGGTGAGGTGGGAAGTGGGGAGGAGGAAGGAAAACAAGAAAAAGAAGGGGGGGGAAAGAAAAAAAGATTTAAAAAAGAAAAAATAGAACAAAAGCTGTATACAGCCGACGGAATCAGCCTGTTTTTACACAAAACAAAAGAAAAGTGGAGGTCAGGGATCACTTCCCTGACCTCGTGACCTTTGTACAGTCGTGCCGATATCATATGAAAAAGAAAAAGTTTGAAAAGCAAGAGGTTTTTAGAATTAAAAAGATTTTACTCAAAGTAAAGGAGTGCATCCAGCAGGGGGAGGTGGAGACCTCCAATGTGTGTTTTATTTGATTGGTTGGTTTTAAGTTTTATTTGTTTTTTAAACTCTTTTCTTTTAATGAACACATTCAGAGTCAGAGTTTTAAATGTAAATGGAGCGAGGGACAGTAAGAAGAGAACATCTATTTATGAATTTAACAAGATGAAGGCCAACGATGTTCTCTTCTTACAAGAGACGCACAGCGACAGCACCAACGAGGCGGACTGGAGGAGGGAGTGGGGGGGGGAAGTCCTCCTGAGCCACAACACCAACCTCAGCGGAGGAGTGGGCTTCCTCTTCTCCAGGGCCTTCAGCCCGCGGTCACTGGAGGTCAAACACATCGTGGAGGGGAGGCTGTTCTTTGTGAAAGCACGGTTCGACCTTTTTAACGTGGTTTTTATAAATGTCTATGCTCCAACAACTGGGACAGAGAGGAAGCTGTTTTTATCCAAAATTAATGATGTTTTAAATGACTGTGCCTCGGAGGATTTTTTATTCTTGGGGGGGGATTTTAACTGCACAGAGGATGATTTTAAAGACAGAAACCACACAGAGCCACATCCAGATTCACAGCAGGTGCTGAGGAGGCTGGTCCATTCTCATGGCCTGGTGGACGTGTGGAGAAGGATGCATCCGGACTGCCGACAGTACACATGGTCCCACGTTAGGGAGGGAAGGATCTCCTCAGCCAGGTTAGACCGTGTTTATGTTTTTAAGCACCATTTTAATATTTTTAAAATGTGCAGCATTGTTCCGGCTGGTTTTACTGATCACTCTTTGGTTTTATGTCATGTTTTTATTAGGAACTTTTTACCCAGGAGCGCATATTGGCATTTTAATTCAATTTTAACTTTCGATAGGAGTTTTAGAGAGGTGTTGTTTTATTTTTGGGGCATTTTTAGGCTGAGGAAGAGTGATTTTAATAATCTTAGGCAGTGGTGGGACCGTGGTAAGGTAGAAATTAAGCTCCTTTGTCAGCAGCACACTTTCAACGTCACTAGAGATGTCACCAGATCTATGAAGGACCTGGAGACTGAGATAGTGGACCTAGAAAGTTTGAGCGAGTCCACAGGAGATCGAGGACATATTGAAGTCCTCAAAAGTAAAAAGGAGGCTCTCGCCGACCTGTTCGAAGTTAAAGTACAAGGCGCACTGGTCAGGTCCCGATTCCAGACCATCGCGGAGATGGACACTCCCTCTAGCTTCTTCTTCGGCCTGGAGAAGAGGAGTGGGCAGGGGCGAGTGATCCACTCACTGCTGACGGACGCAGGGCAGCCGGTTGTGGAGCCAAGCCAGATTCGGAAGCGAGCGGTGGGGTTTTACTCCTCCCTTTATGCCACTGAGTATAGGGAGGAGGGAGAGTCGACGGAGGGGCTCTGTGGGGAGCTGCCTCAGGTGTCATGTGATGAGTCCGGGTTGTCGCAGCAAGAGAGGACCCAAACGCCGACATTAACTGCACAAACTATTTAATTACAAAAATCACAGACCAGACCAGACCAGACAGGAACGACAAAAACGCGGACCAAACAGTACGAAGCCACCCTGGGAATGAGACGAACAGGGTTTACATACACAGGCAGGAGGAGGTGATTGGACAACGGGGAACGAGACACAGGTGGACACAATGAGGGCGGGGCCAGCAATCACACAGAAGGAAACAATCAGGACCAGGGCAGACAATCACAGAGAGACGACACAAGGACTTCAAAACAAGACACAAAACGAGACACAAACTACAGATCCTAACATCAGGTCTCCGAGGAGACTAATGAGGAGCTCGACAGACCCATAACCCCCCAAGAGCTGAAAGCTGCCCTGCAGGGAATGCAGGGAGGGCGCGCCCCCGGTATCGACGGCCTCCCCGCTGAATTTTACAAAAAATACTGGGATGTCCTCGGAGGGGACATCCTAGAGGTGTTTAACGAGAGTCTGGCCTCTGGTTCCATGCCGATGTCCTGCCGGAGGGCAGTGCTAACCCTGCTGCCTAAAAAAGGAAACCCGCAGGACATCGGGAACTGGCGCCCTGTGTCTCTGCTGTGTGTGGATTACAAGCTTCTGTCCAGGGTCCTGGCCTCCAGGCTGAGGGGAGCTATGGAGCAGGTCCTCCATCGGGACCAGACCTACTGTGTGCCCGGCAGGTCCATGGTGGACAACGTCCACCTCATTCGGGACGTTTTGGAGGTCTCCAGCTTGTTGGGTATGGACACTGGTCTGATTTCTCTAGATCAGGAAAAGGCTTTTGACCGCGTTGAACACGGCTTCCTCTGGAAAGTTCTGG
Organism: Pseudoliparis swirei; assembly: GCF_029220125.1. Classification (NCBI taxonomy): domain Eukaryota; kingdom Metazoa; phylum Chordata; class Actinopteri; order Perciformes; family Liparidae; genus Pseudoliparis; species Pseudoliparis swirei. The sequence continues at coordinate 27,973,733 of NC_079392.1, read as the reverse complement.
GGAAGTTTGGGTTCAGCGCTGGCTTCGTAGCTAAGATCAAAGTGATGTACAGTAATGTTGAGTGTGCTGAAGATAAACGGCAGGCTGTGTGCTCCTTTTAGAGTGAGTAGAGGGGTCCGGCAGGGCTGTGCTCTGTCCGGGATGCTCTACGCACTCTCCCTCGAGCCCCTCCTCATTAAAATACGCTCTAGCCTACATGGTTTGGTTTTACCTGGTTTTAGTAAGAGAATGATTTTATCGGCATATGCCGACGACGTTGTTGTTTTTATTAAGAATCAAAATGATGTAAACCTTTTAAATCAAATTGTACAGGTTTTTAGCCCGGCATCATCAGCGAGGCTGAACTGGAAGCAAAGCGAAGGCCTCGCTGTGGGGAGTGGCGTATGGGCCTCCCGGTTCTTCCACAAAAGCTCATATGGAAAAAGGACGGTTTTAAATATTTAGGAATATACCTGGGGAAACCGAGCATGGTCCAGAAGAACTGGGAGGGCGTCACAGAAAAAATAGAGGGAAAACTTTCCAAGTGGAAGTGGCTGCTCCCCGAGATGTCTTTTAAAGGCAGAGTACTGGTTTGAAACAATCTTATTGCATCCCAACTGTGGCACAGGTTGACCGTTTTAGACCCTCCCTCGGGCTTCTTAGCCAATATACAAAGGAAAATGGTTGATTTTTTTTGGGAGGGTCTACACTGGGTGCCACAGGGGGTGCTGTTTTTAGCCAGAGAGGAGGGGGGACAGGGCCTTGTCCACCTGGCCAGCCGGACGGCCACTTTTAGATTACAGTTTGTTCAGAAGTTTTTAACGAGTCCGGGGTTTTTAGTGTGGTGAGACGTGGCCAGCTGCATCCTCAGACGTGCTGACAACCTGGGGCTGGATACTGCTCTGTTTTTAATAGACTCCAGTTTTTTAAAGTTAAGTGGGCTGCCTTCTTTTTATCAGGGTGTTTTTAAGTCGTGGGCCCTTTTTAAGGACGAAAGGTGCCCACAGTCTGACTCTCTGTTCTGGTTGTTGAGAGAACCATTAATTTATAATGCAAAACTGGACATTAGCAGCAGCGTCACCCCTGGACTAACGGGGGCGCTGCTGCGAACAAAGACCCTTTCTCTGCAGCAGTTGGTGGATGCAGTGGGGCCGACGCTGAGCGACCCCCCGGCCCTGGGCTCCCTGCTGGGGATGCATTCCGACCGGGTGGCGAGGAGGCTCCTGGAGCTGTGGAGGCAGAGGCTGACCGGGTTGGAGAGGAGCCTCCTCAACGACTACAGCCAGCAGAGGACAGAGCCGGACCCTGCAGACCCCTTCCCAAACATCTCCCTCAGCCCGGGGCTAGGGGGACTCACCGGCCCCCTGCTAAGGACAACCCACCCAGAAAACTGCACACTGAACAAAGCAGACAAGAAGACTTTGTATTTTAACCTCGTGAAGAGTATCAACAGGTCCAGACTGTGCAACAGACCGCCCACTGTGTGGTCAGAGAAACTTGGGCATGGAGGCCCTGGCCCGCAGTGGGGGGTCCTATACAAGCCTCCCCTGAAGAAAAGGACCGCTGACCTCCAGTGGCGGATTTTACACGGTGCTGTCGCGTCCAACGCTTTTATTTCGGTAATCAATCCCGCTGTCCTGAGCCAGTGCCCCTTCTGTGACCTCCGGGAGACTATTTACCATGTTTTTAACGAATGTAAGAGACTTTTGAGTTTCTTCACTCTTTTAACATTGGTTTTTAGTCTTTTTAATGTGGCTTTTACAGAGAAGGTTTTTATCATGGGAGCTGCCTACAAAAACGGAAAAGAAAAGTGGCAGCTCCTTAATTTTTTATCCGGCGAAGCCAAAATGGCCATTTATTTAACAAGGAAGTCCCGGGTGGAAAACAGAGAGGGGCAGGAGGCCAAGGCAGTGTGGCTCTGTAACATCAGAGCCAGACTCTGGCTGGAGTTCAGGTTTTATAAACACATTGGAGACCTGGATGCTTTTAAACAACGCTGGTGTTTTAAAGGTATTGTTTGTTCTGTGGTGGAGGAGGAGCTGGTGTTTGCACCACTTTTTATTAGGTAAAGCATGTGTTTCTGTTTTTTTAATGTGTTTTGTTTTGTTTGTTTGCTTTTATTTTAAACCCGATTTTTTAAAACTTCATTTTTAAAGAAACGTAATGGTTAAAAAAATGTAAATAAAGTGTTTTTCAAAAATCAAAATCTTAGCAGAGCTAAGAGCACAGTGGATAAAACATAACACAAACAATAAGACTTACTAGACGGAGGAATTAAAGAAGTATGGAGACACAGGATACGTGACTTGTCTGTTACACAGCCAATAGAGAACTGCCCTCACCCTCCAGTGAGGCTTTTTATTGACACTCAAATAAACAGTTCACGCCCACACACAGGTGGCTTAAATCAGGTTCATTGGTTACATCAATCAGTTCAAGTTGCCCAATCACACAATATGAGAGCATATCTCAACACCCCCACTTGCTCTTACTTTGTGAAGTTCATAAGTACATTGTTCAGTACATCATTTTCCAAAAATAAATTCATCAAACTTATTCAACTTAAATTTGGTAGCAGGCTTTGTCATCACATCTGCTACCATTTCCTCAGTAGGGCAGTATTCTAATACAATGTGACCATCGTTCACAGTGGACCTAATGAAATGATACTTGATGTCAATATGTTTACATCTCTGTCGGCTGACAGGATCCTTTGCTAAAGCAATTGTACCTTGGTTGTCTTCGAAAACCTTAGGTTGTGGATACTTCTGTTTATCAAGACCTTCAAGAAGCTGTTTCAGATACAGGCACTCTTGAATTGTGGCTACTAAAGCCATATACTCTGCCTCACAAGTGGACAGTGCAACAGTGGGCTGCTTTTGGTTTTCCAGGAAACCAGTGTGCCCTTTTTTGTTAGGCTCACACAATAACCAGTGGTACTGCGTCTATCATTGTCAGCTGCCCAATCTGCGTCACTGTATGCTTGTAGACCTAAAGTATCACATTTTGTGTAACACAACCCTTTGTCACTTGTACCTTTAAGATACCGGAGAACATGTTTAACTGTAACCCATTGCTCATCAGTTGGCTCTGAAAAGTACTGTGACAGCTTGCTTACAACAAAACTTAAATCAGGTCTCGTACAAACAGACAAATAGATGAGGCTACCGACTACCTCTCTATACTTTCTGACGTCTATCATCATGTCGGCACCATCAGTGTAGTTTTTGTTCACAAGGTGTAGACCTTGGTTTGCAATCCTGCATGTCAAATCTTTCCAGGATTTTGTCAACATACTTTGCTTGTGACATTTTCACACAGTTATCAAACTGGTTGAAATCAATACCCAGAAAATGTCTGAGTCTTCCCAAATCTTTCATTTGGAACCTGGATGCAAGCATCGCTTTCACAGACTTTAGCGCATTTTCATCACTTGCAGCAATGATCAAATCGTCAACCCAGATCACCATTAACACCTTGTCGTGTTCCGTTTCTCTTGTGTAAACACAATTGTCTGCTTGATTTTGTACAAAATGATTCTTTGTTAGATAATCATGCAACACTTTGTTCCAATTTCTGCCCGATTGTTTTAGCCCATATAATGAGCGTTCTAGCTTACAGACCAACTTTTCATTGGTGCTAGATTTCACCTCGTAACCCTCTGGTTGTTCCATGTAGATCTCACAGTCTATCGGTGCATTTAAGTAGGCCGTTTTGACATCCATCTGGTGCAAAATCAAGTCGTCCTGTGCTGCTTTCTGCATCAACACTCTGACACTAGTCAGGTTAGCAGTAGGAGAAAATGTCTCCTTGTAGTCAACTCCCAATTTTTGACTGTAACCCTTTGCCACATACCTGGCCTTGTATCTCTCAGACCCATCACTGTTTTTCTTTAGAGCATAAACCCATCTACCCCCCACTGCTTTCTTACTCGGAGGCAAGTTGGTTAGAGTAAATGTGTTATTTGCTTTAAGAGACTGCATTTCTTCATCCATGGCATTAACCCACTCTTTTGATTTGTCTGAGCTCATGGCTCCTTCAAAAGTTACAGGTATGTCGCAAATGACTTTATAACAGTAATCAATGTTACTTTGGACCTGGTCCATTTTTCCAGCAGACTGAGAAACATTGTCACGTAGGTAAAATGGCTTCCTTCTCACTCTAGAAGGGTAAGTTCTCGGCTCATGCTTAACTTCAACTGCTCTCGGTTGGCTACTCTCCTCAGTCACAATGACTGGAACCTCTTCAGTCTCAAGGACTGGGATTGCATTCTGCCTGAATCTATCTGCTCTGTATTCTACCATCAGATCATCATCATCAGCATCAACATTAGTCTGAGTCTGTTGCTCAACCCCAGGCTGAGAAACAAACTTGACTAATGTATTTCTCTGCACCGTCCCGCTGTCAGGAAAATAGATAAGGTATGCTGGACTGGTTTTGTCATACCCAACAAAAACACCTTCTACACCCCTTTGGTCAAGTTTTTTCTTGTCTTGAACATAAGCAAAACACTTTGAGCCAAACTTTTGCATTTTGGACAGGTTGGGTTGTCTCCCAGTCAACGCCTGTACTGGTGTTTGCTTTGTTCGTTTGTTGAAACAACGGTTTCTAATCACTGCTGCTGTCTGTACAGCATACGGCCACAGACCTTTTGGTAGGCCACTCTCAATTAACATGCATCTTGCCATATCAAATAGTGTGCCAATTTCGCTCAGCCGTTCCATTTTGATGTGGAGAATACGGAGCTGAGGTCTCGTGCCTAATACCATTTTTAACCATTAAAGATTTGAAACTCTTAGCAGTGTACTCTGTACCATTATCTGATCGCAAACGCTTAATTTTGCCATAAGGCGCTACATCGGCCAGAAACCGCTCAGTGGCTTGCACGGTGTCACTCTTATTTTTAAGGAAATACACAAATACAGCACTGGAAAAATCATCAGTAAACGACAGTGTATACTTAAACCCCTCTCTGGACTCTGGGGATAATGGTCCTGCCAAATCTGTGTGGACCAGCCCTAGTGGCTCTGTAGCTCTAGCATCAGGCTTTCTATTTATGGTCTGCACAAATTTGCCCTGAATACATACATCACAGTGTGGAGGTTTACTGGTTGCCCCTTTAATTTGCATGCCCTCGACAACAGGTGGCAACTTCAACACATCCTCATAGTTACAGTGACCCAATACTTCATGCCACGTTTGTAAATCAAGACTCCTTTAACTTGGTCATCACATTTCACATCATTATCTACCGTGTGTAAATAATAAAGCCTGTTGTGTACGTGTATGTGGAATTTCGTACCATTTCTGTGAATCAGAATGTCCTCTCCTTTCTTGAAGATCACCGTCGCGTCACTTGCTGTAGCCGCTTACAGAAAAGATGTCTTGCGGATATGAGGGGATGAACGTCGCGTCTTGCAGCGCTGTACTCAGCTGTCGACCTGTGCTGGCCGTCAGGCAGACCACCGCGTCGCCTCGCCGCTCTGCTACGCCGCTGCACCGGGTGCCGTCGGCCAGCTCAACACAGTGTGACTCGGCCTTGAACTCGCCGTTGAAACACTTGAACTTGGCGAGGTCTGTAACGATGTGCGAGGTCGCCCCGCAGTCGACCATCAGGCCCCTCACGTTGACATCTTGGCTCGGCTGGACATCTGCTGCCATGTCGCTCAACCGGAACGCATACTCGTCCTCCTCCCCCGTCTGCTCTGAAGCTTTACGGGCGTCATCTCGGCCTCGTCGCTTCTTGCTCCGACAGGTCTCGCTGCTGTGTGTGTCGCTCCTGCAGTGGCTGCACCACACTTTGCACTGACAAGCGCGGGCGAGGTGTCCGTGTGTCCCACACCTGAAACACCCCGGGCTCGCGTCCCCCGTCGCCTGCTGCTGCTGCTGCTGCTGCTGCTGCTGCTGCTGCTCACGTTCGCCTGGACCTGCACCTCGTCTGGTGGGTCTCGCTGCTCGTCACCCCCGTGCTGTCATCACATTGTCCTCAGTGTCTGGAGCACGCATCTTCTCTGTGTCCTCGTAGCTTCGCAGTTTCGTCTTGAATTCAGGAAACGCCACGGTCTCATCTCTTTGCGTGATGTAGATAACAAACTGTTTAAACGATTCGGGAAGCCCTTTTAGAACCATAGCTACAAGTAGCCCGTCACTCAAAGTCTCGCCTGCTTTTCTCAACGCTGTGCTGACTGTCTCAGCACGTATCACATAGTCGGTTACACTCTCGCTGCTTGACTTCTGGAGCGAGGTGAGTTCAGTATAAAGGCTGATAATTCTTGGCTTTCCTCTGCCTTGATAATAGTTTCTCAAAATAAGTAGTGCTGCTCTACCGTCGTCGGGTGCTTCCCGCATCACCAAGGACAGGCTCTTATCATCCAGAAACTGGATAAGCTCAGCATATGCTTCTTCATTCTTTGCCTCATTCCGCAGCAGTTCCTCTTCGTCCTCTGTCACAGGCACTCTCAGAATGGTTTCTTTCAACCCTTGCAGACGAAGGTGGCCCAAGAACTTAGTCTCCCACAGTTCATACTTATTTTCATCCCCGTCAAATAACAAGCGCGACCAGCGGCTCCCACTCGGCTCTACTGGCTTTCTGCTACTAGTCATGTTTGGTGCCTACACGCACCTAGTCTTAAGTGTTAGTTTTAAATGTTTTGCTCTATAGGTTTTCGCCATCACCTGGGCCCATAACCTCTTAGCAGAGCTAAGAGCACAGTGGATAAAACATAACACAAATAGCACAAACAATAAGACTTACTAGACGGAGGAATTAAAGAAGTATGGAGACACAGGATACGTGACTTGTCTGTTACACAGCCAATAGAGAACTGCCCTCACCCTCCAGTGAGGCTTTTTATTGACACTCAAATAAACAGTTCACGCCCACACACAGGTGGCTTAAATCAGGTTCATTGGTCACATCAATCAGTTCAAGTTGCCCAATGTCCAATCACACAATATGAGAGCATATCTCAACACAAAAAAATCTCTGTCTCTCTCTGTCTCTGTCTCTGAGGACGACTTTAGGTTCACCTGCAGCTGAGAGGCGGAGTCTAAAGACGCCACGCAACAATGTCGGGTACACACACACATGCACACACACACATGCACACACATGAACACACACACACATGCACACACATGAACACACACACACATGCACACACATGAACACACACACACATGCACACACATGAACACACACACACATGCACACACATGAACACACACACACATGCACACAGTGATGTCATGTCTCGGGTGTCTCACTTGAAGACGTCCTCGTGATGCTGAGGAGGAGGAGGTCACAACATCAGGAGCAGCAGGTGGTCCTGATGAAGAGCAGCAAGTGGTCCTGATGAAGAGCAGCAGGTGGTCCTGATGAAGAGCAGCAAGTGGTCCTGATGAAGAGCAGCAGGTGGTCCTGATGAAGAGCAGCAGGTGGTCCTGATGAAGAGCAGCAAGTGGTCCTGATGAAGAGCAGCAAGTGGTCCTGATGAAGAGCAGCAGGTGGTCCTGATGAAGAGCACCAGGTGGTCCTGATGAAGAGCAGCAAGTGGTCCTGATGAAGAGCAGCAGGTGGTCCTCTCGCTCATGTCTCCGTCTGATGAGTCGTTAACGGGAGGAATCAAACCACCGGTCGCTGCCCTGCTCATGGCCAGCAGCTCAAGGCCGGTGACCACGCCCCTTTATATGTGACCACGCCCCTTTATCCGAGCCTTCTGATTCACCCACAGAGGGTCACAGTGTGTGTGTGTGTGTGTGTAATATGTTAATACATCAGAGACTCTCAGAAAACAGTGTCAATCGTTTGTTGTGATTGGTCCTCTCAGACAAAGGATCTCCCTGTTGAGGCGACCTTTGACCTCAGCCTCGTCTGCAGGAGCTGGTAGTTCATGTTCTACATTATGTTAATGAGCTGTCAGTTCATGTTCCACATTATGTTAATGAGCTGGTAGTTCATGCCCTACATTATGTTAATGAGTACAGAAACCCACTCACAGCTTTGGCCACACGCTTGATCTTGTTCTTACTTTAGGCGTTGACATTGAGCATCTGAAGGTCTTCCCACAGAATCCTCTTCTGTCAGACCACAACCTCATAACTTTTGAATTTATACTACCGGAGTGTACTCCGTTAGTCAAAAGTTTCTACACCAGATGTCTAACTGACAGTGCTGTAGCTAAATTTAAAGAAGCGATTCCTTCTGCATTTGATTCGATACCACGTCTCAATATAACAGAGGACTCCTGGTCTAACTTTAGTCCGTCCCAGATTGATCATCTTGTTGACAGTGCCATAGGCTCTCTGAGAATGACACTGGACTCGATAGCCCTTCTGAAGAAGAAGACAGTGAGGAAGAGGAGGTTTGCTCCCTGGTATAACCCTCAGACCCGCAAACTGAAGCAAACGTCACGAAAGCTTGAACGCATATGGCGTTCAACTAATCTCGAAGAATCCCGCTTAGTTTGGCGAGATAGTCTTAAAACATATAAGAAGGCCCTCCGTAATGCCAGAGCAGCCTATTACTCATCAGTAATAGAGAAAAATAAGAACAACCCCAGGTTTCTCTTCAGCACTGTAGCCAGGCTGACAGAGAGTCACAGCTCTGTGGAGCCGAGCATTCCTATAGACCTCAGTGGTAATGACTTTATGAACTTCTTTAATGAAAAGATTGTAACTATTAGGGCCAAGATTAATATTCTCTTGCCCATAACCAGTGCCAATCTGTCCTCAAGTGGAATGGCCTTGGAAACCGCTGTATGCCCTGGTGTATATTTGGAGGGCTTTTCTCCCATCAACCGTGACCAATTATCTTCAACGGTTTCTACTTCGAACACGTCTACCTGTCTCTTGGACCCCATCCCGACGAGGCTGCTTAAAGACGTTTTGCCTTTAATTGGCGTGTCTCTATTAGATATTATCAATGTGTCTCTGCTAACAGGCCACGTACAACACTCCTTCAAAGTGGCTGTTATTAAACCTATCCTGAAGAAGCCCACTCTGGATCCAGAGGTGTTGGCTAACTACAGACCAATCTCTAACCTCCCCTTCCTCTCCAAGATCCTTGAGAAAGTGGTCGCAAATCAGTTGTGCGACTTTCTACATCATAATAGTTTATTTGAGAAATTTCAATCAGGATTTAGAAAACACCACAGCACCGAGACGGCACTGGTGAAAATTACAAATGACCTCTTAATGGCAGCAGATAAAGGACTCCTCTCTGTCCTGGTCTTGTTAGACCTTAGTGCTGCATTCGACACCATTGACCATGACATCCTGTTACAGAGACTGGAGCAGTCGATTGGCATTTCAGGCACGGCACTAATTTGGTTTAAATCCTATTTATCAGATCGATCTCAGTTTGTATTTGTAAACGATGACGCCTCGATAACCACCAACGTTAATCACGGAGTTCCACAAGGTTCTGTGCTTGGACCAATTTTATTTACTTTATACATGCTTCCTTTGGGCAATATTATCAGGAAACACTCCATAAACTTTCATTGTTATGCAGATGATACTCAACTATATTTATCGATAAAACCAGAGGAGAGCAACCAACTCGGTAAAATTCAAGCATGTCTTAAAGACATAAAAACATGGATGACCTGCAACTTCTTGATGTTAAACTCAGACAAAACCAAAGTAATTTTAATCGGCCCTGAGCACCTCAGAGATCAATTATCTGGTGATGTGGATTCTGTAGACGGCATTGCCCTGGCATCCAACACCACTGTAAAGAATCTTGGCGTTATCTTTGATCGGGACTTGTCCTTTATCTCCCACGTAAAGCAAATCTCAAGGACTGCATTCTTTCATCTACGTAATATTTCAAAAATCAGGCACATCTTGTCTCAAAAAGATGCAGAAAAATTGGTTCACGCGTTCGTTACTTCGAGACTGGATTACTGCAACTCCTTATTATCAGGCTGCTCTAATAAGTCTCTTAGGTCCCTCCAGTTGATCCAGAATGCTGCAGCTTGTGTTCTCACTAAAACTAAGAACAGAGATCACATCACTCCTGCACTAGCTGCTCTGCACTGGCTCCCAGTAAAATCAAGAATCACTTTTAAAATTCTTCTCTTAACGTACAAAGCCTTGATTGGTGATGCACCATCATATCTTAAGGAGCTTGTAGTACCATATTGCCCCACTAGAGAGCTACGCTCACTAAATGCGGGACTACTTGTAGTTCCTAGAGTCTTAAAAAGTAGAATGGGAGCCAGAGCCTTTAGTTATCAAGCTGCTCTTTTATGGAACCAGCTTCACCTTCAGTCCGGGAGGCAGACACAGTCACCTCGTTTAAGAGTAGACTGAAGACCTTCCTCTTTGACAGAGCTTATAGTTAGGGCTGAATCAGGTTCACCTGGTCCCGCCCCTTGATATGCTGCTATAGGCTTATAGCTGCCGGGGGACGTTTTAGGATGCACTGAGTACCTATCTCCTCTTTTTTCTCTCCTTAGGGATGAATTTTCATCTCTCAATCACACGTTACTAACTCTGCTTTCTCCCGAGTCCTTAGACTTCACGTCTCATGGGGTCATCGGACCCTATGAGACGGCATAGATCCTATCTGCCTGATGGATCATCGAGGTCTGGGTCGTGGAATTCCTGCTCCTGACTACGCCACTGTCCTGTTGAGACTCCGCCCACTGTTGAGACTCCGCCTCCTCCTCCCCACCGCCATCTGCCTGATGGATCGTGGAGGTCTCCATCGTGGAATATGCCTACTATGAACTATTCATACACTCTGTCATATTCATTGAATGTATTTTAACTCTAAATCTGTCCTTCTGTACACATTACATCTATTGCATCTGTCCATCCTAGGAGAGGGATCCTCCTCTGTTGCTCTCCTCCAGGTTTCTTCCCTTTTTTTCCCCCTGAAGGGTTGTTTGGGAGTTTTTCCTGGTCCGATGTGAGGTTTTGGGGCAGGGATGTCTATGTGTACAGATTGTAAAGCACTCCGAGACAAATTTGTAATTTGTGAAATTGGGCTATACAAATAAACTGAATTGAATTGGTAGTTCAGGTTCTACATTATGTTAATGAGCTGTCAGTTCATGTTCCACATTATGTTAATGAGCTGGTAGTTCATGTTCTACATTATGTTAATGAGCTGTCAGTTCATGTTCCACATTATGTTAATGAACTGGTAGTTCATGTTCTACATTATGTTAATGAGCTGGTAGTTCAGGTTCTACATTATGTTAATGAGCTGTCAGTTCATGTTCCACATGTTAATGAGCTGGTAGTTCATGTTCTACATTATATTAATGAGCTGTCAGTTCATGCTCTACATTATGTTAATGAGCTGTCAGTTCATGTTCCACATTATGTTAATGAGCTGGTAGTTCATGCCCTACATTATGTTAATGAGCTGGTAGTTCATGTTTCACATTATGTTAATGAGCTGGTAGTTCATGTTCTACATGATGTTAATGAGCTGTCAGTTCATGTTCCACGTTATGTTAATGAGCTGGTAGTTCATGTTTTACATTATGTTAATGAGCTGTCAGTTCATGTTCCACATTATGTTAATGAGCTGGTAGTTCATGCTCTACATTATGTTAATGAGCTGTCAGTTCATGTTCCACATTATGTTAATGAGCTGGCAGTTCATGTTCTACATTATGTTAATGAGCTGTCAGTTCATGTTCCACGTTATGTTAATGAACTATCAGTTCATGTTTCACATTATGTTAATGAGCTGGTAGTTCATGTTCTACATTATGTTAATGAGCTGTCAGTTCATGTTCCACGTTATGTTAATGAGTTGGTAGTTCATGTTCTACATTATG
>NC_079392.1:27946953-27949453 GCF_029220125.1 Pseudoliparis swirei | reverse complement strand
TGCCGCTGTCCGTCTCATCAAGAGAATTCAGCTTTAAGTGGTGCCTGTCACCTGAGTGTGTGTGTGTGGGGGGAGGGGGCTCACATAATACGGGAAAACACCATCAGACAGGAATATGAAGATATATATGTCAATATATACAGGTATATATAAATATACATACAGGTATGTAAAGATATGTATGAATATAATTATATAATATATATATATATAAATATATGTATATATATTTATATATATATGTATATACAAAAATATATCTATACATATTTATATATATATAAATTTATATATATGTGTGTATATATAAATTCTATATATATTTTCTATGTATATATGTCTATACAAAAATATATCTATACATATTTATACATATATAAATATATATTTATATATATGTATATATATTTAAATTGTATATATATATATGTATATATAAATTCTATATATAAATATATTTATATATATTTTCTATATATATATATATTATATTTTATTATATATAAAGAATATGAAAAAAAGTGAAGCAAAGTGAAGATTTGTTTTAAATAACCCTCTCCTCCTCCTCCTCCTCCTCCTCCTCCCCCAGTCCCAGTACACCAACCTGGGGCTCCTGAACAGCATGGACCAGAGCATCCAGAACGGCTCCACGTCCACGAGCCCGTACGCCAGTGAGCACGCGCAGAGCGCGGCCGCGGCCGCGTCCCCGTACGCGCAGCCCAGCTCCACGTTCGACGCGCTGTCGCCGTCTCCCGCCATCCCGTCCAACACCGACTACGCCGGCTCGCACGCCTTCGACGTGTCGTTCCAGCAGTCCAGCACCGCCAAGTCCGCCACGTGGACGGTAAGAGGGGCGGGGCCTCCAGAGCACTTGTGATTGGTCAGAAGGCTGACATGTCTGATGTATAACGCAGGTCAGTGAACGCCCCTCTGGGGACTCCTCAAGGAGACCACTAAGGAGACCACTAAGCATCCTCAAGGAGACCACTAAGCATCCTCAAGGAGACCACTAAGCATCCTCAAGGAGACCACGAAGCATCCTCACGGAGACCACTAAGCATCCTCAAGGAGACCACTAAGCATCCTCAAGGAGACCACTAAGCATCCTCACGGAGACCAATAAGCATCCTTAAGGAGACCACTAAGCATCCTCAAGGAGACCACTAAGCATCCTTAAGGAGACCACTAAGCATCCTCACGGAGACCACTAAGCATCCTCAAGGAGACCACTAAGCATCCTCAAGGAGACCACTAAGCATCCTTAAGGAGACCACTAAGCATCCTCAAGGAGACCACTAAGCATCCTTAAGGAGACCACTAAGCATCCTCAAGGAGACCACTAAGCATCCTCAAGGAGACCACTAAGCATCCTTAAGGAGACCACTAAGCATCCTCAAGGAGACTACTAAGCATCCTCAAGGAGACCACTAAGCATCCTCACGGAGACCACTAAGCATCCTCAAGGAGACCACTAAGCATCCTCAAGGAGACTACTAAGTATCCTTAAGGAGACCACTAAGCATCCTCACGGAGACTACTAAGCATCCTCACGGAGACCACTAAGCATCCTCAAGGAGACCACTAAGCATCCTTAAGGAGACCACTAAGCATCCTCACGGAGACCACTAAGCATCCTCACGGAGACCACTAAGCATCCTCAAGGAGACCACTAAGCATCCTCAAGGAGACCACTAAGCATCCTCAAGGAGACTACTAAGCATCCTTAAGGAGACCACTAAGCATCCTCAAGGAGACTACTAAGCATCCTTAAGGAGACCACTAAGCATCCTCACGGAGACACGAGTCCTCCTAGTTCATGCCTCCTAGAAAACATGGCCGCCCACCTCCTTTAGAGGAAACAGGTGTAAAGTAAAGTGAAGTAAAATAAATGAACATGAAGTGAAGTAAAGTGAAGTGATGTAACATGAAGTAAAGTGAAGTGAAGTAACATGAAGTGAAGTGAAGTAACGTGAAGTGAAGTAACATGAAGTGAAGTAAGGTGAAGTAAAGTGAAGTAACGTGAAGTGAAGTAAAGTAACATGAAGTAAAGTGAAGTAACATGAAGTGAAGTAAAGTAACATGAAGTAAAGTGAAGTAACGTGAAGTAAAGTAACATGAAGTAAAGTGAAGTGAAGTAACATGAAGTGAAGTAAAGTGAAGTAACATGAAGTGAAGTAAAGTGAAGTGAAGTAACATGAAGTGAAGTAACATTAAGTGAAGTAAAGTGAAGTGAAGTAACATTAAGTGAAGTAAAGTGAAGTGAAGTAACATGAAGTGAAGTAAAGTGAAGTAACATGAAGTGAAGTAAAGTGAAGTAACGTGAAGTAAAGTAACATGAAGTAAAGTGAAGTGAAGTAACATGAAGTAAAGTGAAGTGAAGTAACATGAAGTGAAGTAAAGTAACATGAAGTAAAGTGAAGTGAAGTAAAGTAACGTAAAGTGAAGTAACGTGAAGTAAAGTAACATGAAGTAAAGTGAAGTAAAGTGAAGTAACATGAAG
>NC_079392.1:27924453-27939453 GCF_029220125.1 Pseudoliparis swirei | reverse complement strand
TGGTTCCTATGAGCCTCCTCAGGTGAGAGTCCTGGTTCCCTATGAGCCTCCTCAGGTGAGAGTCCTGGTTCCCTATGAGCCTCCTCAGGTGAGAGTCCTGGTTCCCTATGAGCCTCCTCAGGTGAGAGTCCTGGTTCCCTATGAGCCTCCTCAGGTGAGACCTGGTTCCCTATGAGCCTCCTCAGGAGAGTCCTGGTTCCCTATGAGCCTCCTCAGGAGAGTCCTGGTTCCCTATGAGCCTCCTCAGGAGAGTCCTAGTTCCCTAAGAGGAGGATGATTTAAATATGATACATTTCTCGTCTTCCTCACAGTCAGTTTTGTCTTTTCCGACGAATCTTGCATTCCTCCTCCTCCTCCTCCTCCTCCTCCTCCTCCTCCTGCTCCTGCTCTTGCTCCTCCTCCTCCTCCTCCTCCTCCTCCTCTCCTCCTGCTCCTCCTCCTCCTCCTCCTCCTCTCCTCCTCCTCCTCCTCCTCCTCCTCCTCCTTCTCCTCCTCCTCCTGCTCCTCTCAGGTCGGGACAGAGTTCACCACCATCTTGTATAACTTCATGTGTAACTCCAGCTGCGTGGGAGGAATGAACCGCCGGCCCATCCTCATCATCGTCACCCTGGAGACCAGAGAGTAAGACCTCCTCTCCTCCCTCCTCCCCTCCCTCCTCTCCTCCCTCCTCTCCTCCCTCCTCCTCTCCTCCCTCCTCCTCTCCTCCTCTCCTCCCTCCTCCCCTCCTCTCCTCCTCTCCTCTTCCTCATGGTCATCATCCTCGTCATCATCGTCATCCTCATCCTCATCATCCTCCTCATCCTCTCCTCCTCCTCATCCTCCTCGTCCTCCTCTCCTCCCTCTCCTCATCTCCTCCCTCCTCTCTCCTCCTCTCCTCCTCTCATCCTCCTCATCATCTCTCATCATGTCATCATCATCATCATCTCATCTCATCATCATCATCATCATCATCCTCATCATCATCATCTCTCATCATCATCATGTCATCATGTCATCATCATCATCGTGTCATCGTCATCATCATCATCATCGTCGTCATCATCCTCATCATCATCATCTCATCATCGTCATGGTCATCATCAGTCATCATCGTCCTCATCATCTCTCATCCCTCATCTCTCATCCTCATCTCCATCTCATCTCTCATCCTCTCATCATCTCATCCTCTCTCATCCCTCATCGTCTCTCTCCTCATCCTCGTCATCATCATCTCCTCTCTCCTCTCCTCCTCATCATCTCATCCTCTCATCGTCCTCCTCATCCTCATCTCATCATCTCTCATCCTCATCCTCTTCTCATCTCCTCTCCTCCTCTCTCATCTCATCCTCTCTCTCATCTCTCCTCTCATCTCTCTCTCTCCTCCTCCTCATCTCTCTCTCCTCTCTCTCCTCCTCTCTCCTCTCCTCCTCCTCCTCCTCCTCCTCTTCTCCTCATCAGATCCTCATCTCTCCTCTCCTCCTCCTCTCTCTCCTCCCTCCTCTCCTCCCTCCTCCCTCCTCTCTCCTCTCCTCTCTCCTCCCTCCTCTCTCCTCCCTCCTCTCCTCCCTCCTCTCCTCCCTCCTCTCTCCTCTCTCCTCTCCTCCCTCCTCTCCTCCCTCCTCTCTCCTCTCCCCCCTCCTCCTCTCTCCTCCTCCTCTCCTCCTCCTCTCTCTCCCTCCTCCTCCAGGTCTCTCCTCCCTCCTCACCATCGCGGTCCACAGGCTGTTCTGTCTCAGTGAGCTCCTCTCCTCCTTTGAGCGATCCTCCTCTCTGAGTCTCTCTCCTGGTCTCAGTCTCTAGTCTCCTCTCTCCTCTCTCTGGTCTCCTCTGGTCTCTGGTCTCTGGTCTCCTCTCCTATATCCTCTGGTCTCCTCCTCCTGGTCTCTGGTCTCCTCCTCTCCTCCTCTCTCTCTGGTCTCTGGTCTCTGGTCTCACTCTCTCTGGTCTCTCCTCTCTGGTCTCTCCTCTGGTCTCCTCTCTCCAGATCTCTGGTCTCTGGTCTCTGGTCTCTGGTCTCTGGTCTCTAGTCTCTGGTCTCTGGTCTCTGGTCTCTGGTCTCTAGTCTCTGGTCTCTGGTCTCTGGTCTCTGGGTCTCTGGTCTCTGGTCTCTGGTCTCTGGTCTCTGGTCTCTGATCTCTGGTCTCGGGTTTCTAGTTTCTGGTCTCTGGTCTCTAATCTCTGGTCTCTGGTCTCTGGTCTCTGGTCTCTGGTCTCTGGTCTCTGGTCTCTGGTCTCTGGTCTCTAGTCTCTGGTCTCTGGTCTCTGGTCTCTGGTCTCTGGTCTCTGGTCTCTGGTCTCTGGTCTCTGGTCTCTAGTCTCTGGTCTCTGGTCTCTGGTCTCTAGTCTCTGGTCTCTGGTCTCTGGTCTCTGGTCTCTGGTCTCTGGTCTCTGGTCTCTGGTCTCTGGTCTCTGGTCTCTGGTCTCTGGTCTCTAGTCTCTAGTCTCTGGTCTCTGGTCTCTGGTCTCTGGTCTCTGGTCTCTGGTCTCTGGTCTCTGGTCTCTAGTCTCTGGTCTCTGGTCTCTAGTCTCTGGTCTCTGGTCTCTGGTCTCTGGTCTCTGGTCTCTGGTCTCTGGTCTCTGGTCTCTGGTCTCTGGTCTCTGGTCTCTGGTCTCTGGTCTCTGGTCTCTGGTCTCTGGTCTCTGGTCTCTGGTCTCTAGTCTCTGGTCTCTAGTCTCTAGTCTCTAGTCTCTGGTCTCTGGTCTCTAGTCTCTAGTCTCTGGTCTCTGGTCTCTGGTCTCTGGTCTCTGTTAGAGGCCCCAGTACAGAACCTTGTGGAACTCCGTGGCTCACGTTGGTGTCATGTTCTGTCTCTGAGGGGTTTTATAAATCTTGACTGAAACTCCTCAAATGAACTCTCCCCCCCCCCCCCCCCCTCCAGATCAAAGGCCGTGAGATCTATGAGATCCTGGTGAAGATCAAGGAGTCTCTGGAGCTCATGCAGTTCCTCCCTCAGCACACCATCGAGTCGTACCGGCAGCAGCAGCAGAACCTCCTCCAGAAGCAGTGAGTACTCCTCCTGCTGGCTCCTCCTCCATGTGATGCCCCCGTGTGACCTCCTCCTCCTGCTCCTCCTGCTCCTCTCAGGGCCTCCATGCAGCCTCAGCCCCCCTACGGCTCCTGCTCGCCTCCTCACGGGAAGGTGAACAAGCTCCCGTCGGTGAGCCAGCTGATCAACCCCCAGCAGAGGAGCTCCCTGACCCCCATGAGCGGCCTGACCGACAGTAAGTGCCCCTCCCCTTCCCGTATGCTCAGGCCACGCCCCCGTACCCCCTTAGCTTACCGTCGGCAGGAGGGGCCCTGAACGCCCCGCCGCGGTACTGAAGCTCTCTTGTCTCCTCAGTGACGCCCATGATGGGCGCGCACATGGCCGACATGAGCGCCCTGAGCCCCACTCACGCCCTGCAGCCCCCGCTGCCCCTGGTGCCCTCCTCCCACTGCACCCCCCCTCCTCCATACCCCATGGACAGCAGCATCTCCAGGTACCAGCCAATCAGAGAGGGAGAGACACTTAAAGGGCTGGCGCGTTGCATGTAGCGACAAGTCATAAATACGCAGAGCGAGGTTGAAATGTGAAGAGTTAAAGGACCGTAGACCACCATGTAGACCTCCATGTAGACCACCATGTAGACCTCCATGTAGACCTCCATGTAGACCTCCATGTAGACCACCATGTAGACCACCATGTTGACCTCCATGTAGACCTCCATGTAGACCACCGTGTAGACCACCATGTAGACCACCATGTAGACCACCATGTAGACCACCATGTAGACCTCCATGTAGACCACCATGTAGACCTCCATGTAGACCACCATGTAGACCACCACGTAGACCATCACGTAGACCTCCACGTAGACCACCATGTAGACCTCCACGTAGACCACCACGTAGACCACCATGTAGACCACCATGTAGACCTCCATGTAGACCACCATGTAGACCTCCACGTAGACCACCACGTAGACCACCATGTAGACCTCCACGTAGACCACCATGTAGACCTCCATGTAGACCACCATGTAGACCACCGTGTAGACCACCATGTAGACCTCCATGTAGACCACCGTGTAGACCACCATGTAGACCTCCATGTAGACCTCCATGTAGACCACCATGTAGACCTCCATGTAGACCTCCATGTAGACCTCCATGTAGACCACCATGTAGACCACCATGTAGACCTCCATGTAGACCTCCATGTAGACCACCATGTAGACCTCCATCAGACCTCCATGTAGACCACCGTGTAGACCACCATGTAGACCTCCATGTAGACCTCCATGTATACCACCATGTAGACCTCCATGTAGACCTCCATGTAGACCACCATGTAGACCTCCATGTAGACCTCCATGTATACCACCATGTAGACCACCATGTAGACCTCCATGTAGACCACCATGTAGACCACCATGTAGACCACCATGTAGACCTCCAGCAGGAAGGGACCAACCAGCCGTCTCCGGGGGCTCTGAGGGGCGTTCAGGATCTCGACGCCGCTCCTTTAAAACATTTGACTCTGCCTCTTTTTACCTCCTCTGTCTTCGAGAGACGTTGAGAAGTTTGTTTTGTACGACAGTCCCCTGAACGCCACGTGTTGATGTGTGTTGATGGCTCCTCCTCCTCCTCCCCCTCATCCCTCTCCTCCTCTCCTCCTCCTCACCCCTCTTCTCCCTCTCCTCCTCTTCATCCCTCCTCCTCCTCATCCCTCTTCTCCCTCTCCTCCTCCTCATCCCTCTTCCTCACCCTCCCCTCTCCTCCTCGTCATGGGGTCAGGTCCTCATCATCCTCATCGTCCCCTCATCATCATCGTCCCTCCTCCCTCCTCATCCTCTCCCATCCTCATCCTCCTCATCCCCATCCTCCCCTCGTCAGGTCATCCATCAAAATCGTCCCATCCTCACCTCATCGTCCCTCTCATCCTCCTCCTCATGGTCCCACCCCTCCTCATATCATCCTCTCATCGTCCCCCCATCCTCGTCCTCGGTCATCATCTCATCATCGTCCATCATATCCTCCCCTGGTCCCTCATCCCATCATCGATCCATCATCATCATCTCCTCCTCCCCACCCTCCTCATCATCATCGTCCTCTTCATCATCTCCTCACTCATTGTCCTCCTCCTCATCATCACTCCCCCTCCTCTCATCCTCCCCTCCATCGTCCTCCTCATCCTCATCACTCACATATCATCCTCATATATCCGTCCTCCTCCCCATCCTCCTCCTCCTCACATCATCATGGTATCATCATCATCCCCTCCTCATCCACGTCCATCCTCCTCTGCACATCATCATCCTCCTCCTCCTCCATCTCCTCATCCCTCTCATCCTCGTCCTCCATCATCATCCTCCGTCCTCTCCTCATCATCATCATCACATCATCATCATCCTCATATCCTCATCATCATCTCCTCCTCCTCATCCTCCTCCCTCATGAGATCCTCCTCGGTCCTCTCATCCTCTTCCTCCTCCTCCTCCTCCTCCCTCCTCCTCCCCCCTCATCATCCTCCTCCTCGCCCTCCTCCTCCTCCCTCATCATCATCCTCCTCCAGTTCCTCCTCCTCCTCCTCCTCCTCCCCCTCCTCCTCTCCTCTCCTCTCCTCTCGTCTCCTCCTCCTCCTCCTCCCCCCCTCCCCCTCCTCCTCCTCCTCCTCCTCCTTCCCCCTCCTCCTCCCTCCCCCTCCTCCCCTCCTCCTCCTTCCCCCTCCCTCTCCCTCCTCTCTTTCCCCCCCAAAAAACTCTCCTCCTCCTAACACCCCCCCCCCCCTCCCCCCCTTTTCTCCCCCCCCTCCTCCTTAACCTTCCAATAAGATCCCCCTTTCCCCTATCTCTCTCCCCCCTCTTCTCCCCCCCCCCATCTTCCCCCCCTCCACCCCCTTGGGGGCCCCCCCCACCGTCTCCCCTCCTTTCCCTCCCAACCCTCTCCTTCCCCCCCCTTCCCTTTTCCCTTTACCTCTCCCCCCCCAAACGGCCTCCCCCCCCCCCCCTCCCCCCCCTCCCTCCCCCTCTCTTCCCTGCTTCGGCTTTCCCCCTGGTGAGGCTGCTGGGGGTACTTACACGCCCACACCTCCGGTCCGGGTCCGGGTCCGGGTCCGGGTCCGGGTCCGGGTCCCTGAGAGCCGACGAGATGTTTTTATTAAGGACTCATTCCCGTGACTGGAGGTCTGGGGGGTTGGCTTTCTCCCTCCACTTTTTAAAATACACTGGTTTTTATAATAAGTCATTGATTGTAAACATTTCCCGCCCAAATTTCGAGTTTTCGCTGAAGCTTCAATATATATAATCAAAAAAATATTTCTTGTATATGTCAACCCCTGCAATTTCTGTTATGCAGATTAATACATTACATGTTATATTCCCCCTTTTTAACCAAAAATATATATCATGTATGTTGTTTTACAAAACCGTTCCCCCACCCCTCCCCCCCCTCCCTCTCCCTCTCATTCACCTTTTCAACATTTCCCTCCCTTTTATCTCTTCCTTTTTCCTTTCCTCCACCCTCCTCCTCCTCCTCCTCCTGGGGGTCCTCCCAATGTTTTTTTCTCTTCCTATATCTTTTTTTTTTTTGTTCTTTCTCTGCTTGGGCCCTTTTCCTTTTTTTTCTTTTTCTTTCCCCTTCTAAAGTTTGGGTTTTTTCTGTAAAGTTTCTTATATTAAAACAAATTATAAAGATAAATAAAATAAAATTTGACAACAACTCCCCAATTTACATTATTGCTGAAAATCTAACTGTAATAAACCCCCAAATCCAAAAACCACTTTTTCTGAAAGTATGAACACCCAGATACCCCCCCCCAATAAAAAACCAGTTTTGTGTACCCCCTTTAAAAAAACACGCTACGTATGTAAACCACCCCACATCCAAACCCCAATGACCCGCCAAAATCCCCAAAAAACCCTTGCCCCCCCCCGTCCCCCAAATATTCAGTTTGTCAACATTTTCTTTTACAAATTAAGTAAATTTTTTTACATTTTTTAATACTTTTTGGGCCCGTGCTAGAACGAAAAATGTTTAAAATTGAAAAAATGTGCCCCTGAGCCCTTGTGTTCATTTTATCCGTGGTTCCACTTTAGATGCATGTTTAAATGTGTTGTAAATTTTCCCGCTTGGGGGGTTTTATATTTCTGAATAAATATATATTCTTATATTTATTCCTTATTTTTCATGATAATATTTTAGTTTATAATAAAAGGTGTAAATTTTATTACTTTGTTTATATCATTTATATTATTCTTCTTGTTAGTTTCATTGTCATTATTATCGCCATTATAAGTATAATTATTATCATTGTTGTTGCTTGTGGCAGCTGGGGGGGGTTTTGTATTCTGATTACCAACCAGCCAGCAGCTGAGGCTGAGCCCATTAAGAGAGGGAGGAATAAAAAGGGTAAGGTCTTCATCTTGGGTCATCTTTATTTTGGGGGTGGGGTCTTGGGTCATTTGGCATGGGGTTTTCTTGGTCTTGGCAGGGTTTGGTCAGTCTTGGTCAGGCAGGGCGGGGAGATAGGGTCGGTCGGGTCAGGGTCTTGGTCAGGGTCTTGGTCAGGGTCTTGGTCTGGGTCAGGGTCTTGGTCAGGGTCTTGGTCAGGGTCAGGGTCTTGGTCTTGGTCTTGGTCAGGGTCTTGGTCAGGGTCTTGGTCAGGGTCAGGGTCAGGGTCAGTATCAGGGTCTTGGTCAGGGTCAGGGTCTTGGTCAGGGTCTGGGTCAGTGTCTTGGTCTTGGTCAGGGTCTTGGTCAGGGTCAGGGTCTTGGTCAGGGTCTTGGTCAGGGTCAGGGTCAGTATCAGGGTCTTGGTCAGGGTCAGGGTCAGGGTCAGTATCAGGGTCTTGGTCAGGGTCAGGGTCTTGGTCAGGGTCTTGGTCAGGGTCAGGGTCTTGGTCAGGGTCTTGGTCAGGGTCTTGGTCAGGGTCTTGGTCAGGGTCTTGGTCAGGGTCAGGGTCTTGGTCAGGGTCTTGGTCAGGTCAGGGGTCTTGGTCCAGGGGTCTTGGTCAGGGTCTTGGTCAGGGGTCTTGGTGGGGTCAGGGTCTTGAGTCAAGGGTCAGGGTCTTGGTCAGGGTCTTGGTCGGGTCAGGGTCTTGGTCAGGGTCTTGGTCAGGGTCTTGGTCAGGGTCTTAGTAGGTCTAGGTCAGGAGGTCAGGGTCTTAGTAGGGTCCAGGGTCAGGGTCAAGGTCTTGGTCAGGGTCAGGTCTTGGTCAGGGTCTTGGTCAGGGTCAAGGGTCAACTTGAGTCAGGGTCAAGTCTTGGTCCAGGGTCTTGGTCAGTCAGGTCTTGGTCAGGGTCTTGGTCTTGGTCAGGGTCTTGGTCAGGGTCTTGGTCTTGGTCAGGGTCAGGGTCTTGGTCAGGGTCAGGGTCAGGGTCAGGGTCTTGGTCAGGGTCAGGGTCTGGGTCAGGGTCTTGGTCAGGGTCAGGGTCAGGGTCTTGGTCCCAGGGTCTTGGTCAGGGTCAGGGGTCTTGGTCAGGGTCTGGGTCTTGTCGGGTCAGGGTCTTGGTCGGTCTGGGTCAGGGTGCTTGGTGGGGTCAGGGTCTTGAGTGGGTCTTGGTGGGGTCTTGGTCAGGGTCAGGGTCAGGGTCTTGGTCAGGGTCTTGGTCAGGGTCTTGGTCAGGGTCAGGGTCAGGGTCTTGGTCAGGGTCTGGGTCAGGGTCAGGGTCTTGGTCAGGGTCTGGGTCAGGGTCTTGGTCAGGGTCTGGGTCAGGGTCAGGGTCTTGGTCAGGGTCTTGGTCTGGGTCAGGATCTTGGTCAGGGTCTGGGTCAGGGTCTTGGTCTGGGTCAGGGTGATTCCTTGGTGCTTTGGGGGGAAACCCACGGCTGACGGCCATGGAGCCGTTCCACTAATTTGATGTTGATTATTATTATTATTATCATTAGTCACTTCGTCATAAATAACAACTTAATGTAAATTATATAAATATATACATAAATAAACAGCTCTGCTGAACGAGTTAAAGTGAACAAGTAGTAATAATAATAATAATCATTTATTTTATAACCTCAAAATGCCAGTCTTTTACAGTCCAGAGTCCAGGGTCACACACAGTCCTGGTGGAGCTCCATCAGGAACCTAGCTGCCCTGGGGCGACTGGCGGAGCGTGTAGCCAATCAGCGCCTCGGCCCTCCCCAATCAAGCGCCCGGCCCTCCCCGCCACCAACACTCGGTACATCCGCATAAGACCGGGGTGGGCTGTGGTCAGGTTTTTCTGCAGAGAGAATGTGAGGCGCGCCTAAGCCGTTTTCGACGCCTATGACAAATCGGCGCGCCTAAGTCTCTGCGATGAAAAGAAAAACCCGCGCAGCACCTGTCGCGAAACTGAAGGGTCAACTCAGCGGACACTCACATTTCTGTGCACGTACAGACTGATGTTGACGATGCTTGCCATCTCCCGATCGGGAAGCGCGCGAGGGTTTTGATAAAGGTAGGCGAAGGATTCAATGCGTAACATCTGGTTTGCAAAGTTAGCAGGAAGAAAAACATGGATCCGCTTTTCAAAATAAGATCGACCACAATCATACACTAACATATGCAAGGAAACAATGAACTTGATTTTGTATCTTTATAGATCGTTTCTGAGATTTAATGAATTATGCTAAAATTAAAACATTTTACTGTACCAAGGAAGAAGAGTTTATAAAATAAGTCAGACTTTTGTATGTTAAGAAAAAGTCCCTGGGTTCCAGGAAATGAATGATACCAGATGTGTTCATACATATCTGAAATCCCCTACACTGGCAATCAATACATTTGAATGTATCAATTAGGATATTTTTTCAAAAGTAAAGTCCTAAATACCCCAAAAGAAATCGGTAATTTCTTTAATGTTTGAGGTTAACTTATATATCTTTTCCTCATAGTCCCCAGGCAATGACTGATGCTGTAGATGTGTTTTAAGACAGTCCTTGACTTCTTTATTACCTAATCAATTTTTAATGTATCATTTAGGAGATTTTAAAATAAAGTGTCCTACATTTTTACGTAGAAATCTGTAATTTATTTCCATGTTTGAGGTGCTTTATATATATATAGCTGGATGTGGACCTCTGCAACAGACTGTCTCCCCTTAGCATAGCGTTTGTATAATAAAAATGAATAGGTGTAAATAATAGACTCGCTTGAATTTCAGAATTTGTGTGTTCCATTTCTTTGTGTGTTCCATTCTGATATGAAAAGAAAAACCTTGATAATCTTTGAACCATACATGGGGCTTGGACAATCTATTAGCCTATCTATTTTAATCTAAAGTGGAAGCAAAATGATTTCCTCAAGCATAGCCTCTATTATTTATGGGGAAAAAAAATACATGTCTGCTAATTACGGTCACATGGCAACGGACCGTGCGCGCACAGCGCGCAACATAAAAATAAAAAAAAGGTTAACACATTTTTTTGGGAGCACCGAAAACCCATTTTGACCCAGGAAAAACCCTGTGTGGTGCATGTCTTCATGATGGTGGGGGAAACCGGAGTCCCCGGAGGAAACCCACACAGACACGAGGAGAACACGAGGAGAACATGAGGAGAACATGCTCCACACAGAAAGGACCTGGAGCGACCGGGACTCGAACCCAGGACCTTCTTGCTGTGAGGCGACAGCGCTAACCACTGAGCCACCGTGCTGCCCCAAGGTGAAAGTGAACGAGTGTATGTCGTGTTTCGTTTTTATTCCTCAGTCGAGTTTCAATTCAAATCATTTATTCACACATCAGATACATTTACAAAGACACAGCAGAGTCCTCCTCCTCCCTCCTCCCCCCCCCTCCCTCTTCCTCCCTCCTCCTCCTCTCCCTCCTCCCCCCTCCCTCCTCCTCTCCCTCTCCCGAGTCACTCCACCTGGGCCAGGTGTTCCACCTCCACCTCCATGGTCTGGATGCCCTCGGCTCCGTCCTCCATCTTGGCGTCGAGGCTCTGCTGCGCCAGGACGTAGTTCACCACCTGCATGATGCTCTGGTCGGACAGCGAGCCGTCGCCCGCCGCCCGCACCGCCTCCACCGCCTCCACCGTCTCCTCCGTGATCAGCACCTCCTCCACCTCCTGCTCCTCCCGGCCCCCCCCCTCCTCCTCCTCCGGGGGGGCGGGCCTCAGCTCCGGCGGCAGCTCGGAGGCCAGGATGCTGACGGCGTGCTCCACCTGCGTGCCCTGGTTGTGGAACTGCAGCGTGTCCTTCTCCAGCATGATCTTCCCCGGCAGGTTGTCGCCGTGGAAACGGGCCATGTGCTTCCGGAGCGTCCGCGCGTCGATGTGCGCCTCCTGGCTGGCGGGCACCGCGTCTGACCGCTGCGCCCGTGATGTACGTCGGCGCTTCAGGGGCTGACGTCGACACACGCCACGCCGCCCGTCAGACAAGCGGCTTCCGCTAGGGGCAGAGAGGACGCGGGGAAAGGACCGCAGTGAGAGGAAGGGGACACGAGACGAGAAGGAAAGGACGAAGGGAAGAGGACCACGAGGGCGAGGAAAGGAAGACGAAGAGGGGAAGAGGACATGAGGAAGAGGACAAGATGAAGAGGACACCAGGAAGAGGACACGAGGACGAGAGGAAGAGGACACGAGGAAGAGGACAAGAGGAAGAGGACACCAGGAAGAGGACAAGAGGACACGAGGAAGAGGACACAAGGACGAGAGGAAGAGGACACGAGGAAGAGGACACGAGGAAGAGGACACAAGGACGAGAGGAAGAGGACACGAGGAAGAGGACAAGAGGACGAGGACAAGATGAAGAGGACACCAGGAAGAGGACAAGAGGACATGAGGAAGAGGACACGAGGAAGAGGACACGAGGACGAGAGGAAGAGGACACGAGGAAGAGGACAAGAGGAAGAGGACAAGAGGAAGAGGACACGAGGAAGAGGACAAGATGAAGAGGACACCAGGAAGAGGACACGAGGACGAGAGGAAGAGGACACGAGGAAGAGGACACGAGGCGGACGAGAAGAGGACCACGAGGACGAGGAGGAGGACAGGGGAAGAGGGACCTGAGGAAGAGGACACGAGGACATGAGGAAGAGGACACGAGGAAGAGGACACGAGGACAAGATGAAGACGACTTCAGGAGGGACAGAGGAAAGAGGACACAAGGGCGAGAGAGGAAGAGGACCACGAGGTGGGGACACGAAGAAGAGGACAAGAGGGGCCGGAGGAGGAGGATTGCGAGGGCAGGGACAGAGAAGAGGACTGCAGACGAGAGGAAGAGGACAAGAGGAAGAGGACACGAGGAAGAGGACACGAGGAAGAGGACAAGAGGACACGAGGAAGAGGGGAAGAGGACACGAGGAAGAGGACACGAGGACGAGAGGAAGAGGACACGATGACGAGGACATGAGGACAAAGACATGAGGACGAAGACATGAGGAAGAGGACACGAGGACACAAGGAAGAGGACACAAGGAAGAGGACGAGCACATGAGGAAGAGGACACGAGCAAGAGGAAGAAGACACGAGGACGAGAGGAAGAGGACACAAGGAAGAGGACACGAGGACGTGAGGAAGAAGACACGAGGACGAGGAAGAGGACGTGAGGAAGAGGACACGAGGACGTGAGGAAAGAGGACACGAGGACGAGAGGAAGAGGACGTGAGGAAGAGGACACGAGGACGTGAGGAAGAGGACGTGAGGAAGAGGACGCACCCTGGTGGTTGTTGACGTGCCTCCTGAACTCCCTCAGCTGGGTGAACTTGCGCCCACACGTCTCACACTCTCTCTCCAGGTTCTGCTTCACTCGCCCTTTCTTCCCGTGCGTCGCTTTCTTCACGTGTCTCCGGGCAGGCCTTCAAAGGGCACCGCCCCACACCACGCAGTGCACCTGAGACTGCCGCAGGCACACTGAGGACACACGGGACACTGAGGACACACGGGACACTGAGGACACACGGGACACTGAGGACACACGGGACACTGAGGACACACGGGACACTGTGACTACAGGACACTGAGACTGCAGGACACTGAGGACTGCAGGACACTGAGGACACACAGGACACTGAGGAGACACGGGACACTGAGGACACCACAGGACTGAGACACACGGGACACTGAGGACACACGGGTCACTGAGACCTGGGTGAGAACCTGCAATTGAGACACCTGGGATTTACTGAGGACACACAGGACACTGAGGCACAGGACACTGAGACACAGAACTGAGACTACCACAGGACACTGGACACCACAGGACACACTGAGGACACCACAGGACACTGAGACACATAGGTTTTCAAAGGGACACCACAGTGAACCCACCTGGTGAGACACGGAACTGCAGACACTGAGTTACCACAGGACACTGAGACTGCAGGACACTGAGGACACACGGGACTGAGGACACACGGGACACTGAGGACACACGGGACACTGAGGACACACGGGTGAGGACACACGGGTGAGGACACACGGGACACTGAGGACACACGGGACACTGAGGACACACGGGACACTGAGGACACACGGGACACTGAGGACACACGGGACACTGAGGACACACGGGACACTGAGGACACACGGGACACACGGGACACTGAGGACACACGGGTGAGGACACACGGGACACTGAGGACACACAGGTGAGGACACACAGGTGAGGACGTGGGACCCGTCCGGCCTCACCTGAAGGGCTCGGCCACGCTGTGGGACTTGACGTGGGAGTACCAGTCCTTCTTCCAGCTGTAGCTCTTCCCACACACCTGGCACTGGAACGGCTTCAGGCCCAGGTGTTTGTTCATGTGCTGCTGCAGGTCCTTGCTTCTCGAAGGCATGCAGCCCCAGAGGCAGAGGGAGGGTGAGGGGGGAGAGGGGAGGAAGGGTGAGGGAGGGGAAGAAGACAGAGGGGGCAGAGAGGGGAGACAAGCCTCACTGGGCGCCAGCAGAGGGCGGACGGGCGGGGCAGGTGCTTCTTCAGGTGCTTGCTGAGGGCCGAGGCTCGGTGGAACGTGGCCCCACAGGTGTTGCAGAGGTACTTTGACTCACCTGTGGAGGACTCAGGTTAAGGGAGAGGAGTCTGCTGGGGGGGCAGTGCCTTGCTCAAGAACACTTCAACGTGAACTATGGGGAGAGCGGGGATGGAACCGGGGACCTGAAGGTTACTGGAAGAGCTGATTCCCCCCACTCCTATCCCTACAAAACTACCTCTCTGACCTGTGTGTGTACCTGTGTGTGTGTACACCTGTGTGTGTGTGTGTACCTGTGTATACCTGTGTGTGTGTACCTGTGTGTGTGTACACCTGTGTGTGTACCTGTGTATACCTGTGTGTACCTCTGTGTGTGTACACCTGTGTGTGTACCTGTGTCTACCTGTGTATACCTGTGTGTGTACCTGTGTATACCTGTGTGTGTGTACCTGTGTGTGTGTGTGTGTGTACCTGTGTGTGTGTGTGTGTGTGTACCTGTGTGTGTACACCTGTGTATGTACCTGTGTATACCTATTATTATTACCTGTGTGTATACTATTTATGTATACACCTGTGTGTACCTGTGTGTGTGTACCTGTGTGTACCTGTGAATACCTGTGTGTGTGTACCTGTGTCTACCTGTGGCCAACCACCTAACGTATGTACCTGTGTATACCTGTGTATTAATATTATATAATGTGTGTATGTGTCTACCTGTGCATATACTACCTATTATTATTAATAATACCTGTGTGTGTGTACCTGTGTATACCTGTGTGTGTGTGTACCTGTGTGTGTGTACCTGTGTCTACCTGTGTGTACCTGTGTATACCTGTGTGTGTACCTGTGTATACCTGTGTGTGTGTGTACCTGTGTGTGTACCTGTGTATACCTGTGTGTGTGTACCTGTGTGTGTGTACCTGTGTGTGTGTGTACCTGTGTGTGTGTGTAGCTGTGTATACCTGTGTGTACCTGTATGTGTGTACTGTGTACCTGTGTATACCTGTGTGTATACCTGTGTGTGTGTACCTGTGTGTACCTGTGTGTGTGTGTACCTGTGTGTACACAATGACAATGTACCTGTGAATACCTGTGTGTGTGTACCTTTTTTGACCTGTGTGTTTTTGTGTACCTTTTGTACCTGTGTGT
>NC_079392.1:27888503-27923453 GCF_029220125.1 Pseudoliparis swirei | reverse complement strand
CCAATTTAAAAAATTTAAAAAAAAAACCTGCTTTAAGCCTAAATTTGGGGATGGGGTTTCCCCGGTTAACGCGCTCGTGCCAAGCCTCGCCCACTGTGTTTGTATGATTCGCTGCATCAACGGTGTGTTTAGCATGTAAATGATATTTAAGACTGAAGTCCTCCGGTGAGAAGAGCGATTCATCTTGGCAGTTCAATACATGCATGACTTTTGTTTCTGTCAGAGCTTCGCTCTTTGCTGCTTTTAATTAAAAATGGCCATTTAAAACCCTCCTCCGTACTCTTACCCATGTTTGTTAAACAGCTTAACGACTTTCTTTTCCGGTTCCGCGGCAATCAAAAGTAGCAGACTTTTTACAAAATAAAAGCCTGTGAGCAAATACACTTTTACAATAATAAAATAAATAATAAAACCTGCGTTAACGCGCGATAAAATAATTGATGCGTTAACGCAAGATTAACGCGTTAACGTGCCCAGCCCTAATATATATATAAACACACATATATCTATCTCTGCATCTCCAACAGGAAGTGGTACTCACGCTGCACTTGTACCCGCGGGCCTTCTCGTGTTTCAGCGTGTGCATGATGAGTGCGTAGCGTCTCTGGAAGGAGGCGCCGCACTCGGAGCACGTGTGCTCTCCGTCGCCGCCGGCCTCCCGCTTGGCCCCCGCAGCCTCTGGCTCCGCCCCCTCCGTCCCCTCACCGAGCTCCGGAGGCGTCGCGCCCTCCGCGGCGCCGGGCTCGGGCTCCGCCCCCAACTCAGACCGACCGTCACCTTCGGCCTCCACCGGCTGCTTTGGAGGCCGGCCCCTCTTACCCGTCCTCAGAGGTCCCTGAACACATCACGGAGGAACGTTATTGATCCTGATCAGTTATGACCCCCCTAGTTAGACACTCCAGTAGGTCATGTGACCATGTGGTCATGTGACCATGTGGTCATGAGGTCATGTGTCCATGAGGTCATGTGTCCATTAGATCATGTGACCATGTGGTCATGAGGTCATGTGTCCATGTGGTCATGAGGTCATGTGGTCATGTGTCCATGTGGTCATGTGTCCATGAGATCATGTGTCCATGAGATCATGTGTCCATGAGATCACGTGTCCATGAGATCACGTGTCCATGAGATCACGTGTCCATGTGGTCATGAGACCATGTGGTCATGAGACCATGTGGTCATGTGTCCATGTGTCCATGAGGTCATGTGACCATGTGACCATGTGGTCATGTGACCATGTGGTCATGTGTCCATGTGGTCATGTGTCCATGAGATCATGTGTCCATGAGATCATGTGTCCATGTGGTCATGAGACCATGTGGTCATGAGACCATGTGGTCATGTGTCCATGAGATCATGTGACCATGTGGTCATGAGGTCATGTGACCATGTGGTCATGTGTCCATGTGGTCATGTGTCCATGAGATCATGTGTCCATGAGATCATGTGTCCATGTGGTCATGAGACCATGTGGTCATGAGACCATGTGGTCATGTGTCCATGAGATCATGTGACCATGTGGTCATGAGGTCATGTGACCATGTGGTCATGTGTCCATGTGGTCATGTGTCCATGAGATCATGTGACCATGTGGTCATGAGGTCATGTGTCCATGTGGTCATGAGGTCATGTGACCATGTGGTCATGTGTCCATGTGGTCATGTGTCCATGAGATCATGTGTCCATGAGATCATGTGACCATGTGGTCATGTGTCCATGTGGTCATGAGACCATGTGGTCATGTGTCCATGAGATCATGTGACCATGTGGTCATGAGGTCATGTGTCCATGAGATCATGTGACCATGTGGTCATGTGTCCATGAGGTCATGTGTCCATGTGACCATGTGGTCATGTGTCCATGTGGTCATGTGTCCATGAGATCATGTGACCATGTGGTCATGAGGTCATGTGTCCATGAGGTCATGTGTCCATGTGGTCATGAGGTCATGTGACCATGTGGTCATGTGTCCATGTGGTCATGTGTCCATGAGATCATGTGACCATGTGGTCATGTGTCCATGAGGTCATGTGTCCATGTGGTCATGTGTCCATGTGGTCATGTGTCCATGAGGTCATGTGTCCATGAGGTCATGTGACCATGAGATCATGTGACCATGTGGTCATGAGGTCATGTGTCCATGTGGTCATGAGGTCATGTGACCATGTGGTCATGTGTCCATGTGGTCATGAGGTCATGTGTCCATGAGATCATGTGGTCATGAGGTCATGTGTCCATGTGGTCATGAGGTCATGTGACCATGTGGTCATGTGACCATGAGGTCATGTGTCCATGAGATCATGTGACCATGTGGTCATGTGTCCATGAGATCATGTGACCATGAGGTCATGTGTCCATGTGGGCATGTGTCCATGAGGTCATGTGGTCATGAGATCATGTGTCCATGAGGTCATGTGTCCATGAGGTCATGTGACCATGTGGTCATGTGTCCATGAGATCATGTGACCATGAGGTCATGTGTCCATGTGGGCATGTGTCCATGAGGTCATGTGGTCATGAGATCATGTGTCCATGAGGTCATGTGTCCATGAGGTCATGTGACCATGAGGTCATGTGTCCATGTGGTCATGAGGTCATGTGACCATGTGGTCATGTGACCATGAGGTCATGTGTCCATGAGATCATGTGACCATGTGGTCATGTGTCCATGAGATCATGTGACCATGAGGTCATGTGTCCATGTGGGCATGTGTCCATGAGGTCATGTGGTCATGAGATCATGTGTCCATGAGGTCATGTGTCCATGAGGTCATGAGATCATGTGTCCATGAGGTCATGTGACCATGAGGTCATGAGATCATGTGTCCATGAGGTCATGTGACCATGAGGTCATGTGGTCATGAGGTCATGAAGTCATGAGGCCATGTGACCATGTGGTCATGAGATCATGTGACAATTTGATCATGTGTCCATGAGGTCATGTGACTATGAGGTCATGTGACCATGAGGCAGGCGGCGCAGGTCCCCCTTCCGGCCCTCCTCCTCCTCCTCCTCCTCCAGCCCCATGTGGAGGCGGGCGTAGCCGCCCTCGGCGATGGAGCGCTGCCGCAGCCGTCTGCGGTTGGGGTCGTGACCCTCGTCGTCGGCGGAGGGCTCCTCCTCCTCCTCCTCCTCCTCCTCCTCCGGAGCGACGTACTCCTCCAGCTCCACCTCCTTCTTCACTTTGGCCGGACGCCCACGTTTACGCTTCTGTGGCGCCGGTTCTGCCGCCTCCGGAGGCGCCTGCGTCTCCTCCACGGCCTCCAGGGGGCTCTCTGTGTCCTCGTTGACGGCGAAGGCCCCCGGTGGCGGCGCCCGGCGCTCCATCTCCAGGCAGGCGGACACCACGGCGAGGGACTCGGTGGCCCCGGCCTGCCCGCTGTGGGTGACCACGGTCATCGTGTCGGCGTCCTCCGCTCCGCCGCCGGGGATCAGCGTGAGCGTCTCCCCCGCCTCCTCCGTCCCACGATGCACCTCTCCCCCCTCGGCGAGGAACGCCTCCTCGGGGGCCACGAAGGCGACGGGCTCGCCGCCCTGCGTGACCACGGCGCGCCCGTCGCTCTCGATGGTGACCGTGAAGGCGGCGGCGTCCCCCGGCGCCGGCCGGCTGGACACCACCGTGTGCACGGCGCCGCGCTGGTACACCGTCAGCTGCTGCTCCTCC
The DNA here is from genome assembly GCF_029220125.1 of Pseudoliparis swirei. NCBI lineage: Eukaryota > Metazoa > Chordata > Actinopteri > Perciformes > Liparidae > Pseudoliparis > Pseudoliparis swirei. Next base: position 27,919,789 of record NC_079392.1, on the reverse strand, counting down.
ACCTGCCGGTGCACCGACTCGCACAGCTGCAGCACCTCCGCCATCAGCAGGTGGCGAGCCAGGTTGGCCACGTCGGCCATGACGCAGAAGTTGAAGGTGAGCGTGGACGTGTAGGCGAAGTCCAGCAGCGGCAGGAAGCTCAGCTTGGTGAACCCTGCGGAGCAGACCCGTCAGAACCACCACGCAGAACCGCAGACCCGCAGAACCCCGTCTCACCCGACAGGTCCACCACGGCCTCGTGGGTGGAGGCGGCGCCCTTCTCGAAGAAGAGCTCGTTGAAGTACTCGCTGCACGCCGCCAGCACCGCCTTGTGGGCGCGATGCTCCTCCCCCTCGATCAGCAGCGTGATGTCACAGAACTGGTTCTGGAGCCGCTGCTGGTCCAACTGGGCCAGCATGGTCTGAGAGTGTTGAGGGAGGAACTGGTTCACCTCGCCCTTACTGTCCACCTGGGGGGGGGTGGAGAGAGAGAGAGAGAGAGAGAGAGAGAGAGAGAGAGAGAGAGAGACAGAGAGAGAGAGAGAGACAGAGAGACAGAGAGAGAGAGAGACAGAGACAGAGAGAGAGAGACAGACAGACAGAGACAGAGAGAGACAGAGACAGAGAGAGAGAGAGAGAGAGACAGAGAGACAAAGAGACAGAGAGAGAGACAGACAGAGACAGAGACAGAGAGAGACAGACAGAGAGAGACAGAGAGATTAATAAAGGCCCGGCGGAGCAGCAGGACCAGCAGGACCAGGAGGACCAGGAGGACCAGGAGGACCAGGAGGACCTACAAAGACCAGCTCGTGTTTGGGGGTCTTGGTTCTCTGGTGAGAAGACGAGTCCGTGAAGACCAGGCCGCCGCCGCCACCGTCTCCTTCCTCCTCCTCCTCCTCTGGCTGCTCCTCCTCGGCGGCGGCCATCTTGCGCCTCCCCGGTCTGGAGAAGGTCCGGGACCCGGATCCGTCGTCACGGCGACTCCGACATGAAGAGCACTCCCGGATGTGGTCTTTGACGTTCTTCAGGATCCCTGATGGGTTCAAAGGAATGCCAAACATTTAATACTGTGAAACAGAGTATTATTAATGTATAACACAGTAATACATGAGACTAGAGTATTATTAATGTATAACAGTAATACATGAGACTAGTGTATTATTAATGTATAACAGTAATACATGAGACTAGAGTATTATTAATGTATAACAGTAATACATGAGACTAGAGTATTATTAATGTATAACAGTAATACATGAGACTAGTGTATTATTAATGTATAACAGTAATACATGAGACTAGTGTATTATTAATGTATAACAGTAATACATGAGACTAGAGTATTATTAATGTATAACAGTAATACATGAGACTAGTGTATTATTAATGTATAACAGTAATACATGAGACTAGAGTATTATTAATGTATAACAGTAATACATGAGACTAGAGTATTATTAATGTATAACAGTAATACATGAGACTAGTGTATTATTAATGTATAACACAGTAATACATGAGACTAGAGTATTATTAATGTATAACACAGTAATACATGAGACTAGAGTATTATTAATGTATAACAGTAATACATGAGACTAGAGTATTATTAATGTATAACAGTAATACATGAGACTAGAGTATTATTAATGTATAACACAGTAATACATGAGACTAGAGTATTATTAATGTATAACACAGTAATACATGAGACTAGAGTATGAGACTAGACTTTATGAACTTCTTTAATGAAAAGATTTTAACTATTAGGGACAAGATTAATAATCTCTTGCCCATAACCAGTGCCAATCTGTCCTCAAGTGGAATGGCCTTGGAAACCGCTGTATGCCCTGGTGTATATTTGGAGGGATTTTCTCCTATCAACCGTGACCAATTATTTTCAACGGTTTCCTACTTGAACACGCCTACCTGTCTCTTGGACCCCATCCCTACCAGGCTGCTTAAAGACGTTTTGCCTTTAATTGGCAGCTCTCTATTAGATATTATCAATGTGTCTCTGCTAACAGGCCACGTACCACACTCCTTCAAGGTGGCTCTTATTAAACCTCTCCTGAAGAAGCCCACTCTGGATCCAGAGGTGTTGGCTAACTACAGACCGATCCCTTCCTCTCCAAGATCCTTGAGAAAGTGGTCGCAAATCAGTTGTGCGACTTTCTACATCATAATAGTTTATTTGAGAAATTTCAATCAGGATTTAGAAAACACCACAGCACCGAGGCGGCACTGGTGAAAATTACAAATGACCTCTTAATGGCAGCAGATAAAGGACTCCTCTCTGTCCTGGTCTTGTTAGACCTTAGTGCTGCATTCGACACCATTGACCATGACATCCTGTTACAGAGACTGGAGCAGTCGATTGGCATTTCAGGCACGGCACTAATTTGGTTTAAATCCTATTTATCAGATCGATCTCAGTTTGTATTTGTAAACGATGACGCCTCGATAACCACCAGCGTTAATCACGGAGTTCCACAAGGTTCCGTGCTTGGACCAATTTTATTTACCTTATACATGCTTCCTTTGGGCAATATTGTCAGGAAACACTCCATAAACTTTCATTGTTATGCAGATGACACTCAACTATATTTATCGATAAAACCAGAGGAGAGCAACCAACTCTGTAAATTCAAGCATGTCTTAAAGACATAAAAACATGGATGACCTGCAACTTCTTGATGTTAAACTCAGACAAAACCAAGTAATTTTAATCGCCCTGAGCACCTCAGAGATCAATTATCTGGTGATGTGGATTCTGTACTTGCATTGCCCTGGCATCCAACACCACTGTAAAGAATCTTGGCGTTATCTTTGATCGGGACTTGTCCTTTAACTCCCACGTAAAGCAAATCTCAAGGACTGCATTCTTTCATCTACGTAATATTTCAAAATCAGGCACATCTTGTCTCAAAAGATGCAGAAAAATTGGTTCACGTTCGTTACTTGAGACTGGATTACTGCAACTCCTTATTAGCAGGCTGCTCTAATAAATCTCTTAGGTCCCTCAGTTGATCCAGAATGCTGCAGTCGTGTTCTCACTAAAACTAAGAAAAGAGATCACATCACTCCTGCACTAGCTGCTCTGCACTGGCTCCCAGTAAAATCAAGAATCACTTTTAAAATTCTTCTTAACCTACAAAGCCTTGATTGGTGATGCTCCATCATATCTTAAGGAGCTTGTCGTACCATATTGCTTCACTAGAAATCGCTCACTAAATGCGGACTACTTGTAGTTCCTAGAGTCTTAAAAGTAGAATGGGAGCCAGAGCCTTTAGGTTATCAAGCTCCTCTTTTATGGAACCAGCTTCCAATTTCAGTCCGGAGGCAGAGACAGTCAGCTCGTATAAGAGAAGACTTAAGACCTAGGTGTTTGACAGAGTTTATAGTTAGGGGCTGAATCAGGTTTGTCCTGGTCCAGCCCCTTGATATGCTGCTATAGGCTTATAGCTGCCGGGGACGTTTCAAGGATGCACTGAGTACCCATCTCTTCTTTTTCTCTCCTTAAGGATGAATTTTCATCTCTCAATCACACGTTACTAACTCTGCTTTCTCCCGGAAGTCCTTGACTTCGTCTCATGGGGTCATCGGACCTATGAGACGGCATAGATCTATCTGCCTGATGGATCGTCTGGGTCGTGAATTCCTGCTCATGACTACGCCACTGTCCTGTTGAGACTCCGCCCTCCTCCTCCCCACCGCCATCTGCCTGATGGATCGTGGAGGTCTCCATCGTGAATATGCCTACTATGAACTATTCATACACTCTGTCATATTCATTGAATGTATTTTAACTCTAATCTGTCCTTCTGTACACATTACATCTATTGCATCTGTCCATCCTAGGAGAGGGATCCTCCTCTGTTGCTCTCCTCCAGGTTTCTTCCTTTTTCCCCTGAAGGGTTATTTGGGAGTTTTTCCTGGTCCGATGTGAGGTTTTGGGGCAGGGATGTCTATGTGTACAGATTGTAAAGCACTCCGAGACAAATTTGTAATTTGTGAAATTGGGCTATACAAATAAACTGAATTGAATTGAATTATTAATGTATAACAGTAATACATGAGACTAGAGTATTATTAATGTATAACAGTAATACATGAGACTAGTGTATTATTAATGTATAACAGTAATACAGTATTCAGAGTATTATTAATGTATAACAGTAATACATGAGACTAGTGTATTATTAATGTATAACAGTAATACATGAGACTAGAGTATTATTAATGTATAACAGTAATACATGAGACTAGTGTATTACAATACATGAGACTAGAGTATTATTAATGTATAACAGTAATACATGAGACTAGAGTATTATTAATGTATAACAGTAATACATGAGACTAGTGTATTATTAATGTATAACAGTAATACATGAGACTAGAGTATTATTAATGTATAACAGTAATACATGAGACTAGTGTATTATTAATGTATAACACAGTAACTGTTTACACACTCGATACGCAGCACATGAACTCACCACTAGAGGGAGACAGAGCAACGCCTCTGGATCAACGCGAATAAATCGTCATATTTATATTATATTAATTATTCATATTTATATTTTTGTAATTATTCATATTTTATATAATTGTAATTATTAATTATTCTGTATTTTTCATTTAGAACAGAAAAGATGTTTTCCATTTATACAGAATATTGAGCCGGTCTCCCTGGTTCTGGCCCCTCTCTTCTCCTGGTTCTGGTCCTTATGCCTCAGTGAGCCGGTCTCCTGGTTCTGGCCCCTCAGTGAGCCGGTCTCCTGGTTCTGGTCCCTCTCCCCCCCCAGTGAGCCGGTCTCCCCCTCAGTGAGCCGGTCTCCCTGGTTCTGGTCCCTCTCCCCCCTCAGTGAGCCGGTCTCCCTGGTTCTGGTCCCTCTCCCCCTCAGTGAGCCGGTCTCCCTGGTTCTGGTCCCTCTCCCCCCTCAGTGAGCCGGTCTCCCTGGTTCTGGTCCCTCAGTGAGCCGGTCTCCTGGTTCTGGCCTTATGCCCTCAGTGAGCCGAACTCTGGTCTGGCCCCTCCCCCCTCAGTGAGCCGGTCTCCCTGGTTCTGGTCCCTCTCCCCCCTCAGTGAGCCGGTCTCCCTGGTTCTGGTCCCTCTCCCCCTCAGTGAGCCGGTCTCCCTGGTTCTGGTCCCTCTCCCCCTCAGTGAGGTCTCCCTGGTTCTGGTCCCTCTCCCCCTCAGTGAGCCGGTCTCCCTGGTTCTGGTCCCTCTCCCCCCTCAGTGAGCCGGTCTCCCTGGTTCTGGTCCCTATGCCCCCTCAGTGAGCCGGTCTCCCTGGTTCTGGTCCCTCTCCCCCCTCAGTGAGCCGGTCTCCCTGGTTCTGGTCCTCTGCCCCTCAGTGAGCCGGTCTCCTGGTTCTGGTCCTCTGCTCTCAGTGAGCCGGTCTCCCTGGTTCTGGTCCCTCTCCCCCTCAGTGAGCCGGTCTCCCTGGTTCTGGTCCCTCTGCCTCCTCAGTGAGCCGGTCTCCCTGGTTCTGGTCCCTCTCCCCCCTCAGTGAGCCGGTCTCCCTGGATGATTTCCTGGTCCCTCTCCCCTCAGTGAGCCGGTCTCCTGGTTCTGGTCCTCTCCCCTCAGTGAGCCGGCCCCGATGAGCTCCGTCCTGCAGCACCACCTCCAGCTCCGTGAAGGCGTCGTGGCCCTTGAGCCGGCGCTGGTAGAACAGGGTCCCGGCCCGGACCACGTAGCAGGTGGCCGCCTTCCGGATCTTCCGCTTGGTGTTCCCGGGGGTCCCGGGCGCGTAGGGCTCGCGCTCATCGGTCAGGTAGCGGATGATGGCCAGGTAGCTCTCTGCACACGACATGTCTCGCGCTGCTGCCCCCTCGCGGCTCTGCGGCTTCCGGAGCAGCCGGTTTTATTTTATTTTAAACGGCGTTCAAACGGAAGCTGAAGGTAAACGAGCCGCGGACAGCAACATGTTGGAAACAGTTTCTCAGGTGGAACTGCAGTTCGTCCGTCGGTAGATTTGCCCGCACAGACAAAATGGCTGCTGCACAACCGGAAACTGCGTAATCGCGACGGAACTGCGTCGTTAATGAGTTCCGCCGCCAGGGGGCGCCATGCGCCAACCTATAGGCTCCGAGGACCCGTTGTTTACACCGGAAACAGACTCGTTTTAAACTCTTACTATGTAAAAGTTGTTCTTTTTAATTTATACTTTGATTTATTTTGTTATTTATCTATTTATTTAATTTAATTTTAAATCACTGTAAGATCATTTAAAATAACTATTATTTGTAACTATATATTAATTTATGACAGGGATTTTGTTATTTCATTTTATTTTGATTATAATCTGTACTACATATTTATTTTCTATTTCATTTGTGTTATGTTATTTTTATTTAATTCAAATGCAATTTTTTAAAATTATTTTCCTGAATATGTTGAAGCATGTCTCGTCAGTTTGAAAGGTTTCAACGTTTCTTTGTTCTTAGCCTTTAGTATTAATACTCTTACAATACATACTAATGTGTGATCACAGTGAGGACCGGCTCAGAGACCAGGTCCTGCTTCAGGAGCAAGACCACTTCAGAGGCCGTGTCCGGTCCTTGAGATCAGAGCTCGTTTCAGAATCAGCCGACAGAAGCGGAGAGAGACTCTGACCTTCTCACGGCGGAGATACGTCGGTTTTTATCTCAGTCCACTGAACACAACACGTTCCACCATCATCCAGAGCCACTTATCACCTGCAGCCTCCAGATTAAGGTCTCCACCGGAGGACTACGACAGACCTGAAGCAGGTCTCTATGAGACCTGGAGATGAGGCTCCTCCCCAGAGTGTCCCCTGAAGTCCAGCTCCGGTTCCTGAGGTGTTGGAGGTACTCAGCGAGTCCTCCTGGTGGAGGTCAGTCCTCCTGGTGGAGGTCAGACCTCGTCAGACCTCCTGGTGGAGGTCAGTCCTCCTGGTGGAGGTCAGACCTCCTGGTGAAGGTCAGTCCTCCTGGTGGAGGTCAGACCTCCTGGTGGAGGTCAGACCTCCTGGTGAAGGTCAGTCCTCCTGGTGGAGGTCAGTCCTCCTGGTGAAGGTCAGTCCTCCTGGTGGAGGTCAGACCTCCTGGTGAAGGTCAGTCCTCCTGGTGGAGGTCAGTCCTCCTGGTGGAGGTCAGACCTCCTGGTGGAGGTCAGTCATCCTGGTGGAGGTCAGACCTCCTGGTGGAGGTCAGTCATCCTGGTGGAGGTCAGACCTCCTGGTGAAGGTCAGACCTCGTCAGACCTCCTGGTGGAGGTCAGTCCTCCTGGTGGAGGTCGGTCCTCCTGGTGGAGGTCAGACCTCGTCAGACCTCCTGGTGGAGGTCAGTCCTCCTGGTGGAGGTCAGACCTCGTCAGTCCTCCTGGTGGAGGTCAGACCTCGTCAGACCTCCTGGTGGAGGTCAGACCTCCTGGTGGAGGTCAGACCTCGTCAGTCCTCCTGGTGGAGGTCAGACCTCGTCAGACCTCCTGGTGGAGGTCAGACCTCGTCAGACCTCCTGGTGGAGGTCAGTCCTCCTGGTGGAGGTCAGACCTCGTCAGTCCTCCTGGTGGAGGTCAGACCTCGTCAGACCTCCTGGTGGAGGTCAGTCCTCCTGGTGGAGGTCAGTCATCCTGGTGGAGGTCAGTCATCCTGGTGGAGGTCAGACCTCCTGGTGAAGGTCAGTCCTCCTGGTGGAGGTCAGTCCTCCTGCCACCTGCTGAGGAGACACAAGGTGTGTCATCCACAGAGACTCACCTTGACATGAAGCTCCGCCTCCTCTGGCCTTCAGGCGTCCTGATTGGAGCCCTTATTACCCGCTTGGTGTCTGGATGTTTGTTTCCACACACGGAGGAAGTGTTGTCTGTAAACACTGCTGACCTTCTGCTGACCTTCATGTCAGATCCTGGAATAAAGAGCCTGGTATTAATATATGAGGACACAGACTAGCTGTTAGCTGGTGGCTTTGTGCTAAGCTAACTAGCGATTTGATAGAGGAGTCGCCCCCTGGTGGTCAGGAGAGAGAATGCAGCTTCAACACGAAGCATAGACTCCTGCTAAGAGCTGTAGAGGTCCTCCAGGTCCTCTAGATCCAATAGATCCTCTAGGTCCTCTAGATCCTCTAGATCAGGCCTATTCAACTAGCGGCCCGCGGGCCGGATACGGCCCGTTTGAGTTTAACTACGGCCCGCAAGACTGCCTGCAAATCAGTATAGCTTGGTAAGAAAAAATAAAACTGACGGACACGCCTCTTTTATACATTGAGACATCTAACCCAGAGCCATTGAGTTTCACTGTTGCCTCTACCAAACCTGTATGGTTACATCTTTATGTTACGCACCCGTGTTGGTTGCCGGTGTTACACCCCTACTGGTTTTCAAACCTACTGGTTTCCCTGCGCGTGCGTTCTGTTCTCTTCACATCTGCAGCGGGGCTCTGTCTCGCGCACCAGGTTCGTCACACATTCACAAACATATTGCTGGAGATCTTCAAGCCACCGTTCATATCCATGTCGGCGGTTACGATTGTATAAGTGAGCAGTGCATCACAGCCACGGATGAAGAAATAAATTTTCGAAAAAATAAAAATAAAAAGATCGCCCGACCTGGTTTCGATCCCTTTCACGCAAAAGGAGTCTGCACTCAAAGACATGCAGTCTGTGCGCTGCGCCACCAGATATTAGTGTCATCCCAAGTAATTTATATATTGATGCATTAAGTCACATTTCTTATGTTTTCATGGGAACAGTTTGATCGAAGGGATCTGAAACAACTGGTTACCTTGAGCGGATATTTACACTTTGAAACATGTTTATAGTGATGCTTGTTCGCAACACTTTTGCCACACAATACCGACGCATTTTCGTGTGTGACTGTTTACCTGTGGAAATATACATTACTGTTTTTAATTTTGAGCCATTATTTGATCAATATTCTGTGCGGCCCTCACACCCCCCGTGATTTTCTTATTCGGCCCACTTGCTACTGAAGTTGAATAGCGGTCCTCTGGGTCCTCTGGGTCCTCTGGGTCCTCTGGGTCGGAGGTCTAGTCTGTGACGTCTGGATCTGGAGTCTGACCCCGACTAGAGAGATAAAGCTTCCCGGCTGTCTGAGGACTAACAGCTGACGTGGAGACGGTCTTATCGCCTCCAAGGACGGACGCAGGACTAGACATCACAGGCCTGACACCTGGACCCGATGACATCACAGGCCTGACACCTGGACCCGATGACATCACATCGTTTGGTGAGTGGAGAACACGAGAAACACGGCCAGGTGTCCAGAGGTCGGTCCAGAGGTCGGTGTGGAGGGGCCACGTTAGCACGCCGACAGGCCTCCGTCCAGCCTGCGACCTCTGACCTCTGACGGCTCACACGGCCTCCTCTCCTCAAACACGCCATGAGAGTCCTGCGTTCCCCTCCAGGGAGACAGGGAGCATTCTGCGCTGCCAGAAGGGAACCAGTAGGTGACTGAGCTCGCCTTACACCTCGGGTTCCCACAATGCCGAGCGGTCCTGCTCCCGAGACCCGGAAGAGAGTCGGCTGTTGTTCTTCCTCCAGAGCTCAACCGGAGTCTTCATCTGACACCAGCAGCACGATGAGTCAACACGGAGCCCCTCTGGGCTCTGCTGAGGGCCCACCACAGGACCCAGGGCCCACTCCACACCAGAACCTCTACAGGCACCGGGGGGGGGGAGAGACAGAGAGAGAGAGAGAGAGGGAGAGAGAGAGAGAGAGAGAGGGGGGAGAGAGAGAGAGGGAGAGGGAGAGAGGGGGTGAGAGAGGGAGAGACAGAGAGACAGAGATTTTTTTTTTTTTTTTTTGAAAAACACTATTTACATTTTTTTAACCATTACGTTTCTTTAAAAATGAAGTGTTTTAAAAAATCAGGTTGTTTTAAATAAAAGCAAACAAACAAAACAAAAAACATTATAAAAAACATAAAAACATGTTTTACCGAATAAAAAGTTGGTGCAAACTCCAGCTCCTCCTCCACCACAGAACAAACAATACCTTTAAAACACCAGCGTTGTTTAAAAGCATCCAGGTCTCCAATGTGTTTATAAAACCTGAACTCCAGCCAGAGTCTGGCTCTGATGTTACAGAGCCACACTGCCTTGGCCTCCTGCCCCTCTCTGTTTTCCACCCGGGACTTCCTTGTTAAATAAATGGCCAGTTTGGCTTCGCCGGATACAAAATTAAGGAGCTGCCACTTTTCTTTTTCCGTTTTTTTGTAGGCAGCTCCCATGATAAAAACCTTCTCTGTAAAAGCCACATTAAAAAGACTAAAACCAATGTTTAAAAAGCGAAGAAACTCAAAGTCTCTTACACTCGTTAAAAACATGGTAAATAGTCTCCGAGGTCACAGAAGGGCACTGGCTCAGGACAGCGGGATAAATAGCGTTGGACGCGACAGTAAATCCGCCACTGGAGGTCAGCGGTCCTTTTCTTCAGGGGAGGCTTGTATAGGACCCAGTGGCGGTTGCTAGGGCGCCCTCTTAAAATTGGACATGAAAAAAATGAAGAAAAAAAATCCTGTAAAAAATATTATATGCCAAATCATTTAAATAGTAAATATACCGTGTTGACGCGCTAAATGTCAACAACCACTTAAGTTAATGTGAAAAAATATAATATATCGCCATTATCACGGAGAGAAGCCCCTCCCCTTTTTGGCTGGTGCCTAACGTGTGTGTCGGCAACGAAAACATTTCAGTCGTTTGGCAAAGACCGGCTTCACATTGGCGGATGGAATCTTGGGCGAGCACAAATGCGATTGCAGATCAGAGACCCGTATGTTCCTCAGCCCAGAGACCAGTGTTGCCAGGTCCGCGGTTTTCCTGGGAATCGGGCCACTTTTGAAGTGTTGCTGTGGGTTGAATTTTGTGTCCTTGGTTCGGGTAGACCTATTTTGCATGCAAATTACATGAATATCTTTAAATAAAAATCCATATTTTAAATGAAATAATTTATTCATACCCAAATCCTACCAAACTGACTCCAGATCAGCACGTACACACATTTTATTTATGATAATATACTATATCTAATTACACAAGGCCATTTTAGGACCTAGGTGAAATAACTGCTTTTAATGCTGGCAAACTAAACATATGTTGTTACTTTGTAGATATTACAATACATTTGGCAATGATAGCAATGCTGTTGGACTTTAAAAGCAGTGTATATGGTTTGGCACGGGCATATTTTGAGTTCTGATATTGGGCTGGTTTTATCTCACAGACCTGGCAACCCTGCCAGGGAGCTCCACCTCCACCTCCACGGAGCAACATAGCTAGCAGAAGCTTGTTGTTAGCATGGGTGACTGAAAACTCTGTATCTCTCGCCGAAAGACCTTTCAATCGACGGTCGATATTGATGATAAGAAGAGGCTGAAAGAGTTGGGACAACATCCGGAATAAAAAATTCAGCAGCAAATCGCTGACCGCGAGAGGACGTACACCCGGAGATTCTCCTCTAGCCGATATGCTAACCGGAGCTGGTTAGCTGAATGCTCCATGAGTAATTCGTATTTTGTCCACCCTGTCTGTTGTTCCAAAGTCCTGGGACTGAAACTCTCTGGACTACAACGGGGTGAGGGATCTACAGCGCTTCAGACAAGTGGAAAGCACGAATCTTGCCGCAGTTATCTAGCTAAGAGCATGGAGCTAACTCGCTAACTGTTAGCGAGTTAGCTTCATGCAGAGCAGTAGGAGACCGAACTGGCATCGAAACACAATGAAGAAGTTCTGAAAAACAGACACATTCCCTCAAGAATAATGAAACAGGCCGGTTACAGACATGATTGACTTCAACCAGAGAGTTATTGAGAAGTTTGCCAACTTTAAAGAGAGGAGCTACTTGTCTTTCCAGTAGTGGGTCTGCTCTGTCCCCCAATGTAACATGTGATCTCTTTCTGACTCTATTCTGCTCTGAACCTCTTTCATGTGAGGGTGAAACTCTTTTATTCTGTAAACCTCTGAAACCCAACCCAATGTTCCTTAAAGCTGCTCTGAACCTCTCATGCTAAAGTCACAGTGTGTTGATAGTTGTTATTGGACCGTGTTGAGCACGCTGTGTTCTTGAAATAAAGCTTTGTTTTTTACAATATTCTACTCAAAACCTCTTTTCTTCTCATTGTTGAGTGCTATTTAAACTGCGCCCCCCCCCAAAAAAAATTCACCAGCCGCCACTGATAGGACCCCCCACTGCGGGCCAGGGCCTCCATGCCCAAGTCTCTCTGACCACACAGTGGGCGGTCTGTTGCACAGTCTGGACCTGTTGATACTCTTCACGAGGTTAAAATACAAAGTCTTCTTGTCTGCTTTGTTCAGTGTGCAGTTTTCTGGGTGGGTTGTCTCAGGGGGGTGAGTCCCCAGCCCCGGGCTGAGGGAGATGTGTCTGGAAGGGGTCTGCAGGTCCGGCTCTGCTCTCTGCTGGCTGTAGTCATTGAGGAGGCTCCTCTCACCCGGTCAGCCTCTGCCTCCACAGCTCCAGGAGCCTCCTCGCCACCCGCTCGGAATGCAGCCCAGCAGGGAGCCCAGGCCGTGGGTCGTCAGCCGGCGGCCACTGCATCCACCAACTGCTGCAGGCAAAGAGTTCTTTGTTCATGGCAGCGCCCAAGTTAGTTCAGGGGTGATGCTGCTAATGTCCATTCTTGTTTTATAAATTAATGGTTCTCTTCAACAACCAGAACAGAGTCAGACTATCGTGTTTAAAAGGGCCCACGACTTAAAACACCCTGATAAAAAGGAGGCAGCCCACTTAATTTAAAAAACTGGAGTCTATTTAAAACAGAGCAGTATCCAGCCCCAGGTTGTCAGCATCGCCTGAGGATGCAGCTGGCCACGTCTCACCACACTAAAACCCGGACTCGTAAAAACTTCTGAACAAACTGTAATCTAAAAGTGGTCATCTGCTGGCCAGGTGGACAAGGTCCCTCCTCTCTTGGCTAAACAGCACCCCTGTATATTCCAGTGTAGACCCTCCCAAAAGAAATCCACAAATTTTTTTGTATGTTGGCTAAGAAGCCCGAGGGAGGGTCTAAAACGGTCAACCTGTGCCACAGTTGGGATGCAATAAGATTGTTTAAACCAGTACTCAGTACCCTTAAAAAGACATCTTGGGAGCAGCCACTCCCACTTGGAAAGTTTCTCTATCTTCTTCTGACGCCCCAGTTCTTCTGACCATGCTCGGCTTCCCAGGTATATCCCTAAATATTTAAACCGTCTTTTTCCATATGAGCTTTTGTGAAGAACTGAGGCCGCCACGCCACTCCCCCACAGCAGGGCCGCTTTTCTTCCAGTTCACCGGCTGACGATGCCGTGCATAAAATCCTGTACAATTTGATTTAAAAGGTCTACATCTCTTGGTCTTTAATAAAACACGACGCTGTCATTAAGCATACGCCGATAAAATCACTTCTTCATTAAAAACCAGTTAAACCAAAACCATGAAGGCTAGAGCGTATTTTAATGAGGAGGGGTTTAGCTGAGAGTGCGAGAGCATCCCGACAGAGCACAGCCCTGCCGGACCCTCTACCCACTCTAAAAGGAGCACACAGCCTGCCGCTTATCTTCAGCACACTCTCAACATTACTGTACAACACCTGATCTTAGCCAGGTTGCTAAACCAGCGCTGAACCCAAACTTCCCCAGAACTTTCCAGAGGAAGCTTCGTAGTTCAACGCCGCGATCAAAAGCTTCTTTTCCTGATCTAGAGAAATCGACCAGTATCCATACCCAACGAGCTGGAGACCTCCAAAACGTCGGCGAGTAACGAGGTGGACGTTGTCCACTCATGGACCTGCCGGCACACAGGTAGGTCTGGTCCCGATGGAGGACCTGCTCCATAGCTCCCCCCCCTCAGCCTGGAGGCCAGGACCCTGGACAGAAGCTGTTAACTTTTAAACCCGACCACGGGTGAGAAAGCCCTGGCTTTTTGTCCGGCAGATGTATTTCTATTTAAAACCAATCAAAAAATCCCGGCTGTTGAGCCTTTAGGAGTCTTTAAAATTCTTACATTCAAAAGTATCAGAGTCCAGGCATCTCACAGGTCTGGGGGGTGTCAGTCAGCTCCCCCTCCAGCCCCCCTCCTGGCCTTTTCATGGATGAGGGAGGAAAAACCCCGATTTTGGGTTGATTAAGCAGGTGTCAGTCCCCCATCCCTCACAAGGCCAGATGAGCCTGAGTTGGGGATGGTGCAGGCCCAGAGAAGGGGGGGTTGCCCCTTTTCTTGGGGCCCCCCCAGACCCTCCCCTCCTCTCAACCCCGAAACTCCGGAGCTCAGGACTCTGATGAGGCCCCCAAACTCCTCCTCACCCCTATCCCAGTCCATTTAAACCTTCCCCAGCCCCCCCACTAAAATGCCATCACCTCTGTGGTAAAATATGTAAACATGAAGATGGGATCTTAAAACAGGGAATACTGTGGCTTCATGACTGCCAGTAAATTGATCCTCACCTGGGTCCCAGAACCCCACTCCGACCCACTGAGTGGCATCAGACGAGAGATCACTCCCACCGCCCTGGGCCTTGGGGGACTCCTCGAACTTTTGACCGGGACTCGGCAGTCCTCCATATTCTCCCACTTGTCCTTGGGGGAACCTCCCTCGGGGAAAAACAGGGGGCGGGATAGAGAGCACTCAAATGACATACCAGTGGCTCACAAAGAACCCTCCCCCAGGTTACTCCAGGATGGGATGAAACAGACGCTGTCTCCAGCTGACCCGCCTGTCCATTGCCCGTGTGAAGGAGAGACAGTGGCCATCTCAGAAAGCCTTCCTAGGTCTAGGTCACTAGTCGGCTGGGAGTCCGAGGTGAAACAGAGAGAATCAGGCCGAAGGTAGCAAGATGACACTGAAAACTCTCCACCTGAGGATAACTGTTCAGGAAAATTCCAAAGTTTACCAAACCCACGAAGCGAAAGGAGACCAAAGGGGACTGATCCTTGACTCCTGCAGCAAACGAACCTGAATCCTACCAGGCCACCCGTGGCGACTGACAGGGTGGATCCTGAGACAAGCCACCCTGGCTGGCAGAAGGGACGGCTAACGTCTTTCCAGTCCCACATTTGACTGAGCCCTCCTGACCGCTCCTCACCCTTTACACTCCAATCACCTGGGAGAGTGGGCCCAGGTCTCTCCTGTGCATCGACAGCTCAGCCAGGGCCACTCTCTTGAACCCAGAAACACCTCCTCTCAAACCCCTCTGAGGAGGTTCTTTGGTCAGACATTTCTCACCTCAAAGACTCTCAGCCTCTACAACAGCCACCCTGTTGCCTGTCTTCTCCTCAGCTGGAAGAACCGAGAAGAAGCACAGGAGCAGCCCGAGCAGAGGTGAGAGACTGCACAGAGTGTCAGAGGCATCCCTGAAGCGGGTCATCAGGATCAGAGGGCCTCAGGGTGTCAGCGTCTGCTGAGGTGTCAGGAAAGACACAGAGAGGACTGTGACTCCACTCTGGGAGAACAGCGATAAAGGAAAGCCCAGAAAACTGCTTCCTGTTGTTGAGACTCCACCCCCTCTGGATTTTCCCGAGTCTCTCTGTCCACCAATCCAGAACTCTCTGAGGGCTTCACTTGACCTTGAGGGGTCCAGGACTGGAGACCGGACAGTTGAGGCCCACCCTGGAAACACCCGATGTCTCCCGGGAGAACTCTGTCCAGCAGTAACAGTTACAATGAAAGACTCAGCAGGTGACAAGCAGCAGATACACCCCGGAGTCTTGAGAGAAACTCACCCTCGAACCGGAAGATGGCTTCAATCCAACGGAAGATCTGAGACAAAGGGAACTGAGAGGAAAGTTCTTGACTGATAAACATAATACACCTCTCCTCTTCTTCTTGACAAAGAAGAAAGATCAGACAGAAGACAGAGAGAACACTCAGAGAACTTGTCACTGTCTCCATGACAAGGAAAATGGATAGCTCTAAGAGATCAATCAGAAGGGAGGCAGAAAACGATAAAAAAACCTCAGGAACAGGGAAGGACAGGTCCAGAGGGAGGTCAGAGAAGAGTTGAGAGGAGAACAGACCTATCTCCAACAAGTGCGTTGAGTCAACATACAGAAAACCAACCAAAGGGTTGGGCCCCAAAAAAAGTTTTAAAAAACAGGCAGTCGGGGCCCCGTGTCCTAAAAAAAAAGGGGGGCCGGGGGGAAAAAAAAGGGGGGAAAAAAACCGCTCCTGGGTCATGAGGGTGAGGGGGCCCCCTTCGGGCCCCCCCACCCAAGGGGGGCCCTTTCCCGACAACCGGGGGGGTGCGGGGGAGTTTTAGGGGCCCGGCCCGGGCAAGGGTTTCCGGGGGGCCCCGGGAAACCCAAAACCCCTGTAAGGGGTTTTAAAAAAAGAACCCCCCACCTGATAAGTCCCCCAACCTCAAATTAAAAATCTCTAAGTTTTAAAAAAAAGCCATTTGGGCCTAAGGCCAGGGGGGGGCGGCAGGGGGGACTGGCCCCGGTCAAAAAACCCAGCTTGTAAAAACCCTCTGCCCCTGGTCAGGACTTTTGAGGAAGGCCCAGGGCCCCTTTCAAACCCCCTTTTCCCTCTCTACGAAGGGGGGCGTTTTGCACTGAGTCTGGAAAAGTTGGAACAAGGGGAGTACGTTGAGGGGCCCTGGCCCCTCTCCTCCCCTTAACCTCACGGGGGCGATGAGATTTGGAGACCAGGATCTGTCATCCTTCAGAATCCCGCATCTCTGAAGGAGGGGCCGCCCCCCAAACGGCGGGAAACAATCAGAAGGAGCAAGGAGGGGAGGGGAAAAAGGGGCCCTGATCCCAGGGCTGATCAAAAAACCCCCGGGGTCCAGTGGAGGTTCTTGTCCCTTGGCCAAAAAAGGGGGAAAGCGTCTTTTGAGTAATAGCCCCCCTGGACAGAAACATGCTGGGCTGTCTAAAAAGAAAAGGGATAAAAACTGGAAAGCCCCTATTTTAAAAGCTCAACAGGTAAGGACCAAGTGGACCCTTGAGTCAAAACACTGTAGACAACCCAAAACAATCCTTGATTTTCAACTGAGACAGGCTTGTTGGTCTGGCTCAGAGTTGTTAAAGTAGGGCTCCAGGTCTGCATCACTAAAATCTGATACCAATGTACAAACCTTGTCCTTCTTATAGGAGCACCCCAGGAGGTAGTTTAGCGAGTCTTTCCAGATCATCTTACTTGGTCTCCAAAGGGTCTGAGGCGGGAAGAGGAATCCACCGGGGCCCCTTTTAGCCCGGTGCAATCGATATCAAAAATCTACCTGCATAAACACAGGCTGGTTTCCTTGTCAAAATAAAATATGTAGGGCATAAGAGGTCACCGGCAGGGGGCCCAGGCTGAGGATAAAAAGTGCAGAGTGCAAACAGACTACACTCTGCACAGGTGTGCTAAAACCTTTCTGAACTTCCAGTGAGACGGGCTGTACAGAGGAATTTCTGTTGACAACCAGCCATCCCAGCAGTCCCCTAAAATCAAACCTGGGGCAGGACATGGTCCCAGGCCCTGCCAGAGCTTTTCAGCCTGGCGGGCCCTGGACAGAAGCTTGTAATCCAAACCAGCAAAAGAACAGCCCAGTTACCGAGTTGGGGGTTTTCCTTTTCAGGCGCAGATCCCTCCGCAGGACATGGCATGAACCAAGGCCAGACTCCGTTAAAGGGTAGGAATGCCCTCCGAGGCATCCCAGTATTTTGTTAAAATCAGCGGGACCGTCACCCGGCGCCTCTCATTCAGGGATTTCACTCTTGGGGTTAAATGGGTCGTGAGCTCCTAAGTCTCCTCGGAGACCTGGGGCAGTCACAAAAACCCTCCGTGGGACCCCCCCTCCCTATACTCCAGTGGCTAAGGGAGGTAAACCACCCCGGGTCGGCCCTTCTAGCCCCCTGGTGTCAGCCAGTGATGATCATCGCCCTGCCCATCCCCCCAAAGGCCGAAAAGGCTAGAGATGTCCTTTCCGCGATGGTCTGGATGGGACCTCCAGTGGCCTTGGAACTTGTAACCAACAGCGGAAAAAGGCGCCTTTTCCTGGGCCTTAAATAGCCTCGACCCCCTCCGGGACTGGGCTAAACCAAGGCCAATCTCGTTAAGGCCCTATGCCCCTGGGACTCCCAGTACTTGAAATTCGGGGGGACCGGAGCTTTTTTCCTCCAGGCCCCACCACTGGGGGGGGTTATTTTCACCCCTTTTCCCTCAGCCTAAGCCCCAAAAAACCCCTCCTATTCCTTCCCCCCAAATTTAAAAGGGATAAACCCCCCCAAAATCGTTTCCGGAAAAATTCCTTCGGGCTAAAACCGGTGTCGTCCCAGCGGAAAAATGCTCCCACTTTTAAAAAAATATTAAAATGGTCAAAAAACCCCTAAATCGGTTTTTAACCCGGGCTGGGAGCCCCCTTAACTGGGCCCAAATTGTCCTGTCCCGTGGATGCTCCTTTTTTCCACACTCCCCAGGCCCATAAAAGGGGAGCCCCTCGGGCCCCGTTAAAAGTGGTGTGGTTTTTCTTTGGTTTCCTGTTATTAAAATCATCCCCCTTCAGTTAAAATCCCCCAAAATAAAAAACCCCACCTCTTTAAAACATAAAATTAAAAACTTTTTTAAAACCCCTTCCTCCGGGGTAAATTTTAAACATGACATAAAACCAAAAGTTAAAAAAGGCGAACTGTTTTCACAAAAAATTAAAAGGGTGTTTAACTAAATACGGGCTAACCCGGGGAAAAGGGGAACCTTCCTCCCTAATTTGGGTGTTTGTGGCCCCGGAGACCTTCCCCCCACCCCTTCCAGCCCCCCGCCCTCGTTGGTGGGGTCGGGGGTTTCTGTAAAAACACCCTTCTTTCATTTTTAAAAACCCCCAAAAAAAAAATCCCCCCCAACGTCTTTCCCCCATTTTTTTTTAAAAAACCCTTCCCTCTGTTGGTTTTGGAGTTAAAAAAAATTTAAAACCCTTAAAATCAACCCCTTTCAAAAAAACCCCCACATTGGACCCCCAAACCCCCCTGGGGAAAAAACCCCACTCCTTTATTTGGGGGTTTTTAAAATTTTTAACCCCCTCCCCCTTCCCCCTTTTCTTTTCTCTTTTAAGAAGGAAAACTTTTGGCTTCACGAAATTCAAAATGATTTCCCCCCTTTTTTGTTTTTTTTTTAAAACGCTTAATTTTCTTTAAAGAAAAGTTTAAAACTACTTTTTAAAACAAGGAGAGTGGTGTCCTTTTTTTGGCCCTCCTCTTCACTTGTCCCACACGCCCTTTCTGTCCCCCTTCTCCTCCACCTGTTGGGCCTCCTGACCTGCCTTCTTCTTCCTCTCTCCTCTTTTGCTCTGTCTGTCCATCTGCCTCCTCGCCTCCTCCTCTCACTCTTCCCCTCCCCCTCCCCTCCTCTTCCCTTTTTCCTCTCCCTGACTGTCTTCCTTCCTTTCTCCACATGCACTTGTCTTATCTGTTCTAATCTCTTCTCTGATTTTCTCATTCTGATAAGAGGACAGAGGACAGAGGACAGAGGATAGAGGATAGAGGACAGAGGATGAGGATAGAGGACAGAGGATGAGGACAGAGGATGAGGACAGGACAGAGGACAGAGGATGAACAGAGGATAGAGGACAGAGGATAGAGGACAGAGGATAGAGGACAGAGGACAGAGGACAGAGGTCAGAGGACAGAGGATAGAGGACAGAGGTTAGAGGACAGAGGATAGAGGACAGAGGACAGAGGATAGAGTATAGAGGACAGAGGATAGAGGACAGAGGACAGAGGATAGAGGACAGAGGATAGAGGACAGAGGATAGAGGACAGAGGATAGAGGACAGAGGACAGAGGACAGAGGATAGAGGATAGAGGACAGAGAGGTTGAGGATGAGAGGACAGAGGATAGAGGACAGAGGACAGAGGACAGAGGACAGAGGACAGAGGACAGAGGATAGAGGACAGAGGATAGAGGACAGAGGACAGAGGACAGAGGATAGAGGATAGAGGACAGAGGATAGAGGATAGAGGACAGAGGATAGAGGATAGAGGATAGAGGACAGAGGACAGAGGATAGAGGACAGAGGACAGAGGATAGAGAACAGAGGACAGAGGACCCACCACTCCCGGTTGATGTCGTCCCCCCAGCAGTGGCCCCCCCAGCCCCTCCATGTGGCCTGGCACTAAAGGCCCCCTGGCTGAAGAGGCTCCTGGAGGAGCAGCTGGCGGTGGGGGCCTGGAAGCTGAAGCCCTGGAAGCTGAAGCCCTGGAAGCTGAAGCCCTGGAAGCTGAAGCCCTGGAAGCTGAAGCCCTGGCGGTAGCCGTTGACCCAGGACATGTGGTGGTGGTCCGGAGACAGAGCCAGCAGAGCGGGGTGCATGTCGGACTCGCTGCACTCCAAGTGGAGCCGGACCGCTGCACATTTAAGGTGGACTCACAAAGTCCCTCTGCGCAGGAGGGTTCCTTAAAACATCTGGCAACATGTGTTAACTGTCGGAGTGCCGGATGGAGACTCTGTCGTGGACTGGTCCCTCTAGAGACTCTGTAGTGGACTGGTCCCTCTAGAGACTCTGTAGTGGACTGGTCCCTCTAGAGACTCTGTCATGGACTGGTCCCTCTAAAGACTCTGTAGTGGACTGGTCCCTCTAGAGACTCTGTCGTGGACTGGTCCCTCTAGAGACTCTGTAGTGGACTGGTCCCTCTAGAGACTCTGTCGTGGACTGGTCCCTCTAGAGACTCTGTAGTGGACTGGTCCCTCTAGAGACTCTGTAGTGGACTGGTCCCTCTAGAGACTCTGTAGTGGACTGGTTCCTCTAGAGACTCTGTAGTGGACTGGTCCCTCTAGAGACTCTGTCGTGGACTGGTCCCTCTAGAGACTCTGTAGTGGACTGGTCCCTCTAGAGACTCTGTAGTGGACTGGTCCCTCTAGAGACTCTGTCGTGGACTGGTCCCTCTAGAGACTCTGTAGTGGACTGGTTCCTCTAGAGACTCTGTAGTGGACTGGTTCCTCTAGAGACTCTGTCGTGGACTGGTCCCTCTAGAGACTCTGTAGTGGACTGGTCCCTCTAGAGACTCTGTAGTGGACTGGTCCCTCTAGAGACTCTGTAGTGGACTGGTCCCTCTAGAGACTCTGTAGTGGACTGGTCCCTCTAGAGACTCTGTCGTGGACTGGTCCCTCTAGAGACTCTGTCGTGGACTGGTCCCTCTAGAGACTCTGTAGTGGACTGGTCCCTCTAGAGACTCTGTAGTGGACTGGTTCCTCTAGAGACTCTGTAGTGGACTGGTCCCTCTAGAGACTCTGTCGTGGACTGGTCCCTCTAGAGACTCTGTAGTGGACTGGTCCCTCTAGAGACTCTGTAGTGGACTGGTCCCTCTAGAGACTCTGTAGTGGACTGGTTCCTCTAGAGACTCTGTAGTGGACTGGTCCTAGAGACTCTGTAGTGGACTGGTCCCTCTAGAGACTCTGTAGTGGACTGGTCCCTCTAGAGACTCTGTAGTGGACTGGTCCCTCTAGAGACTCTGTAGTGGACTGGTCCCTCTAGAGACTCTGTGTATGTGTGTGTGTGTGTGTCTGTATGTGTGTGTGTGTGTGTGTGTGTGTGTGTGTGTGTGTGTGTCTATGTGTGTGTGTATGTGTGTGTGTGTGTGTGTGTGTGTGTATATGTGTGTGTGTGTGTGTGTGTGTCTGTGTGTGTGTGTGTGTGTGTGTGTCTGTGTGTGTCTCTGTATGTGTGTGTGTATGTGTGTGTGTCTGTGTGTGTGTGTGTGTGTGTCTGTGTGTGTGTCTCTGTGTGTGTGTGTCTGTGTGTGTGTGTGTGTTCGTGTGTGTGTGTGTGTGTGTGTGTGTGTGCGTGCGTGCGTGTGTTGTGGCAGACCAGGGGAAAAGGAGAGCAGACGAGGCCCAGGAGGCGGATCCCAAAGCTCAGGTTGGGGGAAGTGATCCACGGGGCGTACCTCCCAGTGCAGGTGCTGCAGCCAATGGGCCCATGGGAGTGGTCACACCTGCAGCCAATCAGCTGATGACAGACACAGACTCTATCTACCCTCCACTGGAAGGCATCAGGGGAGAGCAGCCTGAACAGGAGAGGAGAAGGAACGCTGGAACCTCAGGAGAGGAGGGAACTGGACCCTCTCTCTCCTCTGCTCGGCCCAAACAGGAGATCAGAACCGTCTCCCACCAGGTGTGAGACCAAAGACCCGACCGGGAAGAATCCTTTGTTGCCGTTAGATGCCCATTCCCCCTCCTCCTATACGTTTTATTCAGACACTTTATTTTGCGCTACGTCTCTGAGTCTCCTGATTTTATACTGAATCTCACCTCCAAGTCCCCCGGGTTGCCACAGTGTGTGTGTGTGTGTGGATGTGTGTGTGTGTGTGTGTGTGTGTGTGTGTGTGTGTGTGTGTGTGTGTGGATGTGTGTGTGTGTGTGTGTGTGTGGCGCCGCTCCAGAGAGAAATCACCTCCTAGATCTAAAAATAGCGAGCGCTCATGTTGAGGAAGAGGAGTTCCTCAGAGTCAAAATGGAGCACAACTACAAGTATTTATAGAAGCAGGTGTCTATTTAAACGTCTCTATTGAGAGCAGTGCTGCTGGAGACCACATGAGACCTGGACCTCCTGAAGGGCCTCCATATGACCTCTGATGGGACCCTGAAGGGCCTCCATAGGACCTCTGATGGGACCCTGAAGGGCCTCCATAGGACCTCAGATGGGACCCTGAAGGGCCTCCATAGGACCTCTGATGGAACCCTGAAGGGCCTCCATAGGACCTCAGATGGGACCCTGAAGGGCCTCCATAGGACCTCTGATGGGACCCTGAACGGCCTCCATAGGACATCTTTATGGGACCCTGAAGGGCCTCCATAGGACCTCTGATGGGACCCTGAAGGGCCTCCATAGGACCTCTGATGGGACCCTGAAGGGCCTCCATAGGACCTCAGATGGGACCCTGAAGGGCCTCCATAGGACCTCTGATGGAACCCTGAAGGGCCTCCATAGGACCTCAGATGGGACCCTGAAGGGCCTCCATAGGACCTCTGATGGGACCCTGAAGGGCCTCCATAGGACATCTGATGGGACCCTGAAGGGCCTCCATAGGACATCTGATGGGACCCTGAAGGGCCTCCATAGGACCTCTGATGGGACCCTGAAGGGCCTCCATAGGACCTCAGATGGGACCCTGAAGGGCCTCCATAGGACCTCTGATGGGACCCTGAAGGGCCTCCATAGGACATCTGATGGGACCCTGAAGGGCCTCCATAGGACATCTGATGGGACCCTGAAGGGCCTCCATAGGACCTCTGATGGGACCCTGAAGGGCCTCCATAGGACCTCTGATGGGACCCTGAAGGGCCTCCATAGGACCTCAGATGGGACCCTGAAGGGCCTCCATAGGACCTCTGATGGGACCCTGAAGGGCCTCCATAGGACATCTGATGGGACCCTGAAGGGCCTCCATAGGACCTCAGATGGGACCCTGAAGGGCCTCCATAGGACCTCTGATGGGACCCTGAAGGGCCTCCATAATAACAGTTCCCTTTGTTTCAGAGCCCCTCTGAGGGTCCGGGTCTTCTCTCGTGGAAACAGGTCCTTCTACCTAGAGAAGTCCCACAACAAGCCAACCCCACCTGCTGCTGGAGGTCTGTTGAGTCTTCTACGTCAGCTGAGCTGCTATTGGACGCTAAGTGACTTCAAACTGTCGTTCCATTGGTCCGCCTCCTGGCCGCCGTCTGTCCCCCGAGCCGGACGGCAGCACTCAGGACATCTCAGCCGGACCAGAGCCGGCTGCTGTTCTGCTGGACAGTGGCGCTCCTGGGGTCCACCGCCGCCGAGAGGAGGGCCGGAGGCCTCCCAGCATGCACTGCTTTCACATCAGGCCTTCGCTGCCTCGTAGTGCTTCACCGATGACATTAAGGGGCCGCCGGGGGAACGTCTTTGGACTGTGACTCGTTAGAACGAGGCTCCTCCCACGGTGAGCCGGGAGAGGAGCCTCTGGGACCGTGGAGACAGAGCCCCCCCCCGGCTGCTGGGCACATCAGAATCAGAATCAGAAACAGTTTTATTGCCAGGAATGTTTTCACAAACAAACGAGGAATTTTTTTTGGTGGAAGGTGCAACATTTGGACATGACAAACAAACAACAATCAACACGACAGAAAGACAACAAATAATGTGAAGTGTTTGGGTGTGTGCTTCAAGTGGTGTGTTTTAGTTAAAGTGCATGTTAAAGTGACGTGTGTGGAGGAGGGAGGAGGAGAGGAGGAGGAGGAAGAGGAAGGAGCGGGAAGAAGGAGGAGAGAGGAAGGTGGAAGAGGTGGTAGTCCTGGGGGTGACAGTCAGTCAGTCCCGGGGTCCATTGATGAGCCCGACCGCCGTCGGAAAAAGCTTTGGTGTGGCGGGTGGTCTTTGTCATGATAGACCTCAGCCTCCTCCCGAGGAGGGACTCGAACAGGAGTGTCCAGGGTGGGAGGGTCAGCGACAATCTTTCCGGCCCGCTTCAGTGACCTGGAAGTGAACAGGACCTGGAGGAAGGCAGATTGCAACCGATAACCCTCTCGGCCGGCGGATGATGCTCTGCAGCCTGCGCTTGTCTTTGGCTGTGGCTGCAGGGTGCCAGGCGGTGATGGAGGAGCAGATGATGGACTCAACGATGGCCGTGTAGAATTGTACCATCATTCTCCCTGGCAGGTTGAATTTCCTCAGCTGCCTCAGGAAGAACATCCTCTGCTGGGCCTTCTTGGTGATGGAGCGATGTTCAGCTCCCACTTGAGGTCCTGGGAGATGATGGAGCCCAGGAAGCGGTAGGACTCCACAGCGTCGGCGGGAGTCACACAGGATGAGAGGGCGGGTGGGGCTGCATTCCTCCTGAAATCCACAACCATCTCCACTGTCTTTAGGCGTTGAGCTCCAGGTTGTTCTGGCTGCACCAGGTCACCAGGTGGTCAGTCTCCCACCTGTAGGCGGTCTCGTCCCACCAGAGATGAGTCCAATGAGGGTGGTGTCATCCATGAACTTTAGGAGCTTGACGGACTGGTGATTGGAGGTGCAGCTGTTGGTGTACAGGGAGAACAGCAGAGGGAGAACACAGCCTTGGGGGAACCCGTGCTGGTGGTCCGGGAGCCTGAGGCGTGTTCCCCCAGCCTCACGTGCTGCTTCCTGTCGGTCAGGAAGTCTGTGATCCACCTGCAGGTGGAGTCGGGCACGTGCAGCTGGGAGAGCTTGTCCTGCAGCAGGGACAGGATGATTGTATTGAAAGCAGAGCTGAAGTCCACAAACAGGATCCTGGCGTAGGTTCCTGGGAGTCCAGATGCTGGAGGATGTAGTGAAGGGCCATGTTGACTGTGTCGTCTGCAGACCTGTTGGCTCTGTGGGCGAACTGCAGGGGTTCAGGAGTGGGTCGGTGATGGTCTTGAGGTGTGACAGGACCAAGCGTTCAAAGGACTTCATGACCACAGAGGTCAGGCGATGGGCCTGTAGTCATTGAGTCCTGTGATCTTGGGTTTTGGGGCGGGGATGATGGTGGAGGCCTTGAAGCAGGCTGGAACGTGGCATGTCTCCAGGAGGTGTTGAAGATGTCGGTGAACACGGAGACAGCTGGTCAGCACAGTGCTTCAGGGTGGAGGGGAGGCGAGTCGGGCCCGCTGCTGCGGGGTTCTGCTTTTTGAACAGCCTGTTGGCGTCTCTCCAGGATGGCGAGGGCGTCGCTGAGTTGATGGAGGTGCTCCAGAGGTGTGAGCCCTGATGGGCTGGGGAGGGCGGGCTGATGGTCTGTGGCTTGTTGATGGGGCTGTGGGGATGGTCTCAGGACTGCTCCATTGTCTTTCAAAGCGGCAGTAGAACTCATTTAGCTCGTCTGCCAGAAGCACATTGTTCATGGAGTGGGGTGATTTGGGCTTGTAGTTGGTGATCTGCCTGAGCCTCTCCAGACAGAAGCAGAGTCGTTTGCTGAGAGCTGCTGTTGCAGTTTCTCAGAGTACAGACGTTTAGCATCTCTCACCGCCTTGCTAAACCTGTATTTGGACTCTGTGTACAGGTCCTTGTCCCCACTCCTGAATGCCTGGTCCTTCTGCAGTCTTAGCTTCCTGAGCTCCGCTGTGAACCAGGGTTTGTCGTTGTTATAACTCACCCTGGAGCTGGATGGAATACAGCTGTCCTCACAGAAGCTGATGTGGGAAGTTACAGCCTCTGTGTACTCATCCAGGCTGTTGGTAGCAGTCCTGAAGACATCCCAGTCAGTACAGTCCAAGCACGCCCGTAGATCCTCCAGAGCCTCACTGGTCCACTTCTTGAACTTCCTCACCACAGGTTTGCAGAGCTTTAGTCTCTGCCTGTATGAGGAATCAGATGAACCATGGCGTGGTCAGAGTTTCCCAGTGCAGCTCGAGGACGGCGTGATAGGCCCTGCTGATTGTTGTGTAGCAGTGGTCCAGAATGCTCTTCTCTCTAGTAGGGCATTTAATTAACTGTCTATATTTAGGAGTTCGTGGCTGAGGTTTCCTTTGTTAAAATCCCAGAGTACAATAACTAAAGAGTCCGGGAAGGTCCGCTCCACACACCGTATCTGTTCGGCGAGGGTCCGCTGTGCCTCGTGCACGTTCCCCTCGCGGCATGTAAACTCCGGCCAGGATGAATGAAGCGAACTCACGTGGGAGTAGAAGGGTTTGCAGTGAATGATACAAGATTCCAGGTCCGGCGAACAGTGCTGTAGGATCACCGTTACGTCGTTGCACCAGCCGTTGTTGAGGTAAAAGCAGATTCCTCCACCCTTTGCTTTTCCGGAGAGCTCCGTGTCGGTCCGCTCGGAACAGCTGGAAGCCAGCGAGCTGGGCGCAGAATCTGGTATCGATCCACTTAGCCATGATTCCGTAAAACACAGGACGGAGGATGAGGAGAAGTCTCTGTCTCTCCCCACCAGCAGCTGGAGTTCGTCCAGTTTGTTGCACAGTGAGCGGACGTTGGAGAAATATGCCCGGCAGCGCTGTACGAGATCCCGTTTCCGTGGCCGCAAAGCGCCCTGGCGTTCCCTCTCCGCGGCGTTTCACCAGCGTGGGAAGGTGAGCACACCTTTTACAAAAATGTCCAGTAACTCCACAGAAGTTAAAAACGTTGGAAATAAATCCGCTGGAGTTGTTCCCCTGATGTTCATGAGCTCTTCTCTGGTGAAAGAGCTCTGGGAATCACAGCAGAAAACAGTATTTAAAACGAAAACAACAAAAAACATCGCGCACCAACACACCGAGGCGGCCGTCCGCGGCGCCATCAGGAAGTAACATGGTACCCCCCGCTGAGCTCTATTCAGCGGCAGCGATGCCAACACTGTACGGTTATCCTGGAGATGAAATAACATGTTGACCATTTATAACATCTTCATTCTCTCTACTGACCACCAGGGGGAGAGTCCTCTGGTTGTATAGAAGTCCAGATATGGTCACTTCCTGTTCACTTGATCAAATACAAGATGGTGACGGCCAGAATAGCAAAATAGAAAAATGTAGGCTTCATGACGTCCAAGAACCTTGTGACCTCACCCCCAACTCTATAGTTTGACCTTCGGCTACAACAACAACAACCAGTGAGGTCAATACACAATACTTTACACATATATATATATTTATGTATATAAATATATTAGAGCTGTGAAACGATTACAATTTTTAATCAGGTTAATCACAGGTTTCTGTGGATTAATCATGATTAATCCCATATATACATTCAGGGTTTTTCCTGGGCCAAAAATTGCGCTGTGCACGCACCGTCTGTCCGTTGAGTGAGTGATCAGCAGCTGGCCGCTCGGTCCATTCGCGCACCTCACAGTTGCGTATTGATCAGACAAGAAGACACGCTTATCAACTCCAGTGTTTCCCCTCCTATTATAACAGGGGGAAATCCCCCCGTCAACAATTCTCGGCTCGCGCGACAGAGCGATGCGGTCGCCGGCATCGAAGCTCTGCGGCGACCGCGATCGACATATTAAACACGCCTGCATTAAAACATTAAAGAGCCGAGAGTTTTTTTCAGCGTGAGAAATACGATGTGAAATACGTGAGAAATGACTTTTTCGTCCCGATGTGCGCGCACACGCCGGCATCCGAGCTCTGCGGCGCGCGAGCCGGAGATCGGAGTCGTGTTAAAGCGACACTAGAGACAGAATGACGCGCTGCTGGAGAGACGACCAACAACAGACGGACTGGAAGCTCATTCTGCGCATGCGTTAAATGCGTTTAAAAAAAACTAGTTAAACCTGTAATTTAATTAACTGAGTTAACGCGTTATTTTTCACAGCACTAAAATATATATATATATGTATGTATATACATAAATATATACATATATATTTATATATTGTTTATATATATATTTACAGTATATATATTTATATATATGTAGATGTATATATAATATATATACATCTACATATATACAGTATATATGTAGATGTATATATATCATATCTACATCTCTCTTGGTAGCGGGTGGAGCCCGGTGGTGTTCCTGTCAGCGTGGAGGAACTCTTTGGTTTCCTGTTTGTAGAATTATCTCCCGTCTCGATGTCATTTCATGGAACATGGCACTAACGTGATGGAGGTGGTCATCAATCTCCTGAGAGGGAGACTCTGCTAATGCCTTGTTGTTGTTGTTGTTGTCATCCGCTTTCACTTTAGAATCCAAGCTCTGTAAGTTTCATGTTGCAGGTCAAAGGTCACTCTTCACACACACACACAGGGCCCGCTGCATGCCCTGTGTGTGTGTGTGAAGAGTGTGATGATCCCTCTCCACAGAGCAGACCTGCTCAGCCGGCTCAGTGCTGCGCCTCCTCTTGGCAAGGCCTCCTCTCCGTCAACAGAGCGCCGTGTTGAACCAACAGGCCTCTGCAGGAGGCGTCACACCGCTCACACGTCCATGGACACGTTGTGATGAGGCACCTCCCTGACCCTCAGGTCAGCAGCTAGAGGTCTGGGACCTGCCCCCTCCGGCTGTCTGCAGGGCGAGGAGGAGGACCAAGCTCCTCCAGCGTGGCCTCGGCCTGACCTTCACAGCCCACATGCTGTTATTCATCTTGGTGGCGTGAGCGCCGCGACGGGAGCAGCTCGCTCCGCTCCGTCTTCACTCGGAGATCACGCCGCTCCGTTCGTTTCACTTTTTACAGAAAAACATACAAACAAGACAACGTCCATGAAATATGAGTATGTCACTTTCCTCAGTGCAATAATGTGAACTCTATATAGTGATAGCTGCTGTTGTCTCATTGGGTGCTGCTGCAAAGTTCCCTGTTGTGGGACAAATAAAGGTTTCCTTATCTTATCTTGACTCTGTTGACACAGTCGAAGGAGCAGGGAGCTCCTCGTTGTGCTCCTCCAACTGAAAACATCAATAAACACCAGCGCGCCGCGAGGGAACCGCCCGCAGAGGGCCGCTTCCTGCCTCAGGCTTACTTACAACCAGGAAGAGAGACACCACGACTGTCTGAGTGAAATGTATTCATCATGGAATATTCATATCTAAATACCAGCCTTTAGAGCATTGTGGAGAACCACGCACCACCACATGAGACCCAAAGTCACTTCTGCTCATTCTCCTCCAATGAGAAACCAACACACTGAGCTCACCAGCCTTCCTGTGGGTTGAATTCCACCTGAACAGGTCAGTAAATAGTTACAATAGGTATCTATCAAGGTGTAGAAATGTAAACAAAACATCATGATTCATCATTTAGAAAGGCTGTTTGAGTGAAATAAAGGCTTTAAAAGTGGCCTCTTATTGTCCTGTTATATTATTATTATACTTATTTCATGAATGCTGTTGCTCTTCCTCTAAAGTCTGTCATGTGTTAAAGTTGCCTGGTATCTTTAGTGTACCTTTAAAGGACCATTTTAGAGTCCTCTAACAGGCCTAGACGTCCCCCTCCAGGTCAACGGTTCAATGGATGTTTCTCTGGATCAATACGTTGAATCACCTGGAGCTGGCAGCCGAGACTCCTTCAAACCTCCAACGTGAGGGCAGGACGGTTGACTTGAGCTGAGACGTTAAGATATCATCTCCCAACATCTCCCTGTGTTCGCCCCGTCACGGCTAAGAGGAGCTGACATTCACAAGATGACCTGGCAGGTTGAACAGAACGTCCTTTAGAGTCACACCACTCGGTTTGTGGAGCAGGAAATAACCAAATAACCACCTGGATACTGGTCAACCTCAGAGCCAGATAGTGGCTAACTTAATGCTAACTGATCAATGGCTGAGATAGTGGCTAACTTAATGCTAACTGATCAATGGCTGAGATAGTGGCTAACAATGCTAACTGATCAATGGCTGAGATAGTGGCTAACTTAATGCTAACTGATCAATGGCTGAGATAGTGGCTAACTTAATGCTAACTGATCAATGGCTGAGATAGTGGCTAACTTAATGCTAACTGATCAATGGCTGAGATAGTGGCTAACTTAATGCTAACTGATCAATGGCTGAGATAGTGGCTAACTTAATGCTAACTGATCAATGGCTGAGATAGTGGCTAACTTAATGCTAACTGATCAATGGCTGAGATAGTGGCTAACTTAATGCTAACTGATCAATGGCTGAGATAGTGGCTAACTTAATGCTAACTGATCAATGGCTGAGATAGTGGCTAACTTAATGCTAACTGATCAATGGCTGAGATAGTGGCTAACTTAATGCTAACTGATCAATGGCTGAGATAGTGGCTAACTTAATGCTAACTGATCAATGGCTGAGATAGTGGCTAACTTAATGCTAACTGATCAATGGTTGAGATAGTGGCTAACTTAATGCTAACTGATCAATGGCTGAGATAGTGGCTAACTTAATGCTAACTGATCAATGGCTGAGATAGTGGCTAACTTAATACTAACTGATCAATGGTTGAGATAGTGGCTAACTTAATGCTAACTGATCAATGGCTGAGATAGTGGCTAACTTAATGCTAACTGATCAATGGTTGAGATAGTGGCTAACTTAATGCTAACTGATCAATGGCTGAGATAGTGGCTAACTTAATGCTAACTGATCAATGGCTGAGATAGTAGCTAACTTAATGCTAACTGATCAATGGTTGAGATAGTGGCTAACTTAATGCTAACTGATCAATGGCTGAGATAGTGGCTAACTTAATGCTAACTGATCAATGGCTGAGATAGTGGCTAACAATGCTAACTGATCAATGGCTGAGATAGTGGCTAACTTAATGCTAACTGATCAATGGTTGAGATAGTGGCTAACTTAATGCTAACTGATCAATGGCTGAGATAGTGGCTAACTTAATGCTAACTGATCAATGGTTGAGATAGTGGCTAACTTAATGCTAACTGATCAATGGCTGAGATAGTGGCTAACTTAATGCTAACTGATCAATGGTTGAGATAGTGGCTAACTTAATGCTAACTGATCAATGGCTGAGATAG
>NC_079392.1:27823503-27883503 GCF_029220125.1 Pseudoliparis swirei | reverse complement strand
GTGTGAGTGTGTGTGATTGTGAGTGTGATTGTGTGAGTGTGTGTGTGAGTGAGTGTGTGAGAGTGTGTGTGTGTGTGAGTGTGTGTGTGTGTGTGTGTGAGTGAGTGTGTGTGATTGTGAGTGTGATTGTGTGTGAGTGTGTGTGTGTGTGTGTGTGTGTGTGTGTGAGTGTGTGTGTTTGTGTGTATGTGTGAGTGTGAGTGAGTGTGTGAGTGTGTGTGTGAGTGTGAGAGTGTGTGTGTGTGTGAGTGTGTGATTGTGATTGTGTGTGTGTGTGAGTGTGTGTGTGTGTGTGTGAGTGTGTGTGAGTGAGTGAGTGTGTGTGTGTGTGTGTGAGTGTGTGCCAACTCAGTTTGCATTATATTTACATTACTATTCAAACCAGTGAACTCTGAGAATCAATTTTCTGAATTATCATTAAAACACTTGATATATACGTTTGTGTTTATATATAAATATACTTGACTAAAAACTGAACTATTAGAATCAATGGTTTATTTAATTATTATTATTTATATTATTAAAAACACTTTACACTCTTTAAGAATCACTAGCTTTATATTTATTGATATTAATTTAAATAATTAATAAAAACAAGGAACTCTGAGAATCAAGTTTACTTTATTGTTAAAAACACTTTATTTATGTATATATATATATATGTATATTATATTCCAGGTTTGTCTATATATGTAATAACTAGGGCTGTCAGCATTAACGCGTTAATCTATGCGATTAATTTGGCCACGTTAACGCACTAAAATATTTTAACGCAATTAACGCAACTTTGTTTACTTCCGGTGTTCGTTGAAGTGTTTACACTCAAACCGAGTGTCAAACCGCGGCAGTACGGTTTAACACTGTTTCCGTTTTTAAAACAATCATTTCTCCGCGAAAATAAGGATCATAAATCAGTTTAACTGGTGGATGAATCAGTCGGGTTTCCTCCTGCTCCTCCTTCCTCCCGTCTCCCCTCTGAGACACAGGACGGAGGGGCGACGTGTCGGGGACGCGCGCGAAAGAAGAACTCGTCATACGAAACCTTCACCGTGATTGGTCAATCCGTTTGTCTGGCAACATTTTGGGGAAAAAACAACCAATGAACACTCAGTAAATCACAAAGGACCTCCCACCTCACGGGTAAGGCCTGTCAGTCAGAGAGCAGAGAACACGGCACCAGGACAACTGAGCCTCATTGAATAGAGCTGAGATTGTTCTGGAATGTTTTATGTATAACACGTGGGGGTGTGTCACATGCAAACGCCTTTAAAAGGTGAATTTACATTTGTTTGTAAAATGTATAAAATGAGCCTCCAGAGGGTGAACGTGACATATGTGAATGTCAGTCAGTCACCAAGGCCACTGGTTCTGCTGTTCAGTGGTAAAGATGACAGGACCAATGTGTCTCAATATACTTCTTTTAAAAAAAATTAATCTGATGTTTCACTGAAGAAACAATTTATCATCCACAATATTAAATACCTCGCTGCACTTTATAGGTAGGAGCCTCTTTGAAAACACAGCTCTGTGTGAAGTTTGGTCTTTAAAAAGAATGAACTTTTAACTTTTAACTTTTAATTGCGATTAATTAATCGCAATTTCAAAATGTGCGATTAATTAGTTATTTTTTTAAAATCGATTGACAGCCCTAGTATTTACATGTATGTACATTATATTTCAGGCCTGTCTCACACTATATAATGTCTATCATGGTGTATGTGTCTCACCTCCAGGCCTGTCTCACACCCCTCGCTCCCTGAAGTCAGAGATCTCCTTCAGCCTGTCTGACCCCTCCTCCTACAAGAAGTACACGGACTCTGTGGACAGCTTCCTGGCTCAGTACGACGAGCCGAGGCAGGCGGACCAGATGAAGTTTGAGGACTGTGGAGGTGAGTATGGGTGCGTGGTCCTGGTGGTCCGTGGTCCTGGTGGTCCGTGGTCCTGGTGGTCCGTGGTCCTGGTGGTCCTCCTCTGACCCGCCTGTCTCATCAGACTCCCCCATGTCCTACACGGACCGCGGCAGCCTGGACAGCGACCAGGGCCAGAGGAAGGCGTGCCGCTTCCCCCGCTCGCTGCTCGCCGGCTGCTCCGGGGAGGGCGACGCCCACTACGGCTTCAAGGACGGGAAGCCGTGCATCATCGTCAAGCTCAACCGCATCGTCAACTTCAGGCCCAAGGTACACGCCCACCTGGCCGTAGTGCATTGTGGGTAACGTGACTCCGCTAACCCCTCATGGTTGTCTTCAGGCTCCCACTGACAACCAGACGCTCCCTGAGGCCCTGCAGAGCAGCGCCCAGCCCAACCTCATCCCCATCTTCTGCAAGAACAAGGTAGGCTCTGCTGGTTGCTGCTGCTGCAGGCGAGGGGGCGTGTCTCTAACCCCCATGGCGTTTCAGAGAGACGAGGACGCGGACAAGATCGGGGGGATCAAGTACTTCGGCCTGGGCGCCGGCTTCCCCCTGCAGTACTACCCGTACTACGGCAAGCTGCTGCAGCCGCAGTACCTGCAGCCGCTGCTCGCCATCCAGTTCACCAACCTGAGCCGCGACGCAGAGCTGCGCATCGAGTGCAAGGTGTACGGCGACAACATCGGCTACAGCGACAAGGACCGCTACCAGGGCCGCTTCGACGTCAAGTTCACCATCGCCTCGTGACCTCCTGACCCCACGTAGAGCCCAGAGATCACACGAGTCTCTGAACATTCATGACATACAGGACCCACACTTCATGTGCTTCAACGCTTCTCTGTGTGTGTGTCCAGCTTAGGATGTAAACAAGAGTAGCAAGAGCCAATATGTATTCTCCTGTCCTTGTTCATCTATGACTGTAACTGCCTGTAGCTCCGCCTCCTGTCGTCCTGCTGTGACGTGCTTCAGTGGTCCAAGGTGTGTGTGTGTGTGCTAACTGAATACTAGCATGGTACTCGTTCCTGTTCCAGACTGTTCCGTGTTTCTTCTTCTCTGGTAGCGTAGAGCTTGTGGGTCGTCTCCATGGAGACAAACTTACTATTGAATGTTTTAACCATTTTCATGGTGGAAGAATTTTATATTTATGCAGTTGTACATTTTGTTCAAAGTGTATGAATCCAAAACCAAAGCTGGTCACTAAGGTAAAAAAGAAGCATCCGAGGTCCGTGTCGTCTCTGAGATCTACTGCATAAGAAACAATAAACAAGTCAACTGTCTCACTGCGTCTCACTGCGTCTCACTGTGTCCTGTCTCACTGCGTCTCACTGTGTCTCACTGTCCTGTCTCACTGTGTCTCACTGCATCCTGTCTCACTGTGTCCTGTCTCACTGCATCCTATCTCACTGTGTCCTGTCTCACTGTGTCTCACTGCATCCTGTCTCACTGTGTCTCACTGTCCTGTCTCACTGCATCTCACTGCATCCTGTCTCACTGCGTCTCACTGCATCCTGTCTCACTGCGTCTCACTGCATCCTGTCTCACTGCGTCCGGTCATCCATCCAGAATCCTGAAGAAGTACTGGACCTGTGAAGAGGCGACCTTGTCAGTGACCTTGTCAGTGACCTTGTCAGTGACCTTGTTAGTGACCTTGTCAGTGACAAGGAGCCGCTTGTCAGCCGCCCACTTCCTGCAGAACAAAGCTTCTGCCTCTAGTCCTCAGAACCATGGGCCTGGTGGGAGGAGTCAGTGGGCAGTGGGCGTGGCCTCACCTCCAGCAGGCCGTCCTCCGGCAGGTCGGTGCAGTGCACGCCGTTCTTCACCCGGTCGTCACCGTACAGCGCCCGCAGAGACGCCGGCCGCAGGTGACGGGCCACTTCCTGTTGGAGGGAGGGCAAGGACACGACTTTAGGACTTATAGACAGAGTCAACTCCTCATCTCCTCCTCACTAGATCACAGTGTCTCCTCATCTCCTCCTCACTAGATCACAGTGTCTCCTCCTCTCCTCACTAGATCACAGTGTCTCCTCCTCTCCTCACTAGATCAGTGTCTCCTCATCTCCTCCTCACTAGATCACAGTGTCTCCTCATCACCTCACTAGATCAGTGTCTCCTCATCTCCTCACTAGATCACAGTGTCTCCTCCTCTCCTCACTAGATCAGTGTCTCCTCATCTCCTCCTCACTAGATCACAGTGTCTCCTCCTCTCCTCACTAGATCACAGTGTCTCCTCCTCTCCTCACTAGATCAGTGTCTCCTCCTCTCCTCACTAGATCACAGTGTCTCCTCCTCTCCTCACTAGATCAGTGTCTCCTCATCTCCTCACTAGATCACAGTGTCTCCTCCTCTCCTCACTAGATCAGTGTCTCCTCATCTCCTCCTCACTAGATCAGTGTCTCCTCCTCTCCTCACTAGATCAGTGTCTCCTCATCTCCTCACTAGATCACAGTGTCTCCTCCTCTCCTCACTAGATCAGTGTCTCCTCATCTCCTCCTCACTAGATCACAGTGTCTCCTCCTCTCCTCACTAGATCAGTGTCTCCTCATCTCCTCACTAGATCAGTGTCTCCTCATCTCCTCCTCACTAGATCAGTGTCTCCTCATCTCCTCACTAGATCAGTGTCTCCTCATCTCCTCACTAGATCACAGTGTCTCCTCATCACCTCACTAGATCAGTGTCTCCTCATCTCCTCCTCACTAGATCAGTGTCTCCTCATCTCCTCCTCACTAGATCAGTGTCTCCTCCTCTCCTCACTAGATCACAGTGTCTCCTCATCTCCTCCTCACTAGATCACAGTGTCTCCTCCTCTCCTCACTAGATCAGTGTCTCCTCATCTCCTCCTCACTAGATCAGTGTCTCCTCATCTCCTCCTCACTAGATCAGTGTCTCCTCCTCTCCTCACTAGATCAGTGTCTCCTCATCTCCTCTCCTCACTAGATCACAGTGTCTCCTCCTCTCCTCACTAGATCAGTGTCTCCTCATCTCCTCCTCACTAGATCACAGTGTCTCCTCATCTCCTCACTAGATCACAGTGTCTCCTCCTCTCCTCACTAGATCAGTGTCTCCTCCTCTCCTCACTAGATCAGTGTCTCCTCATCTCCTCTCCTCACTAGATCAGTGTCTCCTCATCTCCTCCTCACTAGATCACAGTGTCTCCTCCTCTCCTCACTAGATCACAGTGTCTCCTCATCTCCTCCTCACTAGATCAGTGTCTCCTCCTCTCCTCACTAGATCAGTGTCTCCTCATCTCCTCCTCACTAGATCACAGTGTCTCCTCATCTCCTCACTAGATCACAGTGTCTCCTCATCTCCTCACTAGATCAGTGTCTCCTCATCTCCTCTCCTCACTAGATCACAGTGTCTCCTCAGACTACTTCCTGCAGCTCGGACCATGAACAGGAAGTGGAGCCGATGACTCAGCAGCTGGTCATGTGACCCGCAGACAGGAAGTCACCCGGTTTTCACTGAGCAGTGAACACTGCAGTATCTGACCTCTCCTGCTCTGGTTCTCCTGCTCTGGTTCTCCTGCTCTGGTTCTCCTTCAGGTGAATAATTCATTCACCGAGGAACCAAAGATAGAACTCCTTATTTAAGCGTCTTTGAGTACTATGAAAAGCGCTATAGAAATTTGATGTATTATTATTATTATTGGGATTAACTGATGGACCATCTGATACATCATGGCTGAGGGGCGCAATGATGAAGACAGAGTTAATAAATATAGTCAATAAATATAGTCAATAAATAGTCAATATAGTCAATAAATATAGTCAATAAATACAGTCAATAAATATAGTTAATAAATATAGTCAATAAATATAGTCAAATATAGTTAATAAATAGTCAATAAATATAGTTTATAGTCAATAAATATAGTCAATAAATAGTCAACAAATATAGTCAATAAATATAGTTAATATAGTCAATAAATATAGTCAATAAATATAGTTAATAAATAGTCAATAAATACAGTCAATACATATAGTTCATAAATATAGTCAATAAATATAGTCAATAAATGTAGTCAATAAATATAGCAAATAAATATAGTCAATAAATATAGTCAATAAATATAGCAAATAAATATAGTCAATAAATATAGTCAATAAATATAGCAAATAAAGTCAATAAATATAGTCAATAAATATAGCAAATAAATAGTCAATAAATATAGTCAATAAATATAGCAAATAAATATAGTCAATAAATATAGTCAATAAATATAGTCAATAAATATAGTCAATACATATAAATATAGTTAATAAATATAGCAAATAAATATAGTCAATAAATATAGCAAATAAATATAGTCAATAAATATAGTCAATAAATATAGTTAGTATAGTCAATAAATATAGTCAATATAGTCAATAAATATAGTCAATACAGTCAATAAATATAGTTAATAAATATAGTGAATAAATATAGTCAATAAATATA
This sequence comes from Pseudoliparis swirei, assembly GCF_029220125.1. NCBI lineage: Eukaryota > Metazoa > Chordata > Actinopteri > Perciformes > Liparidae > Pseudoliparis > Pseudoliparis swirei. The sequence continues at coordinate 27,877,158 of NC_079392.1, read as the reverse complement.
GTCAATAAATATAGTTAATAAATAGTCAATAAATATAGTTAATAGTCAATAAATATAGTCAATATAGTCAATAAATATAGTCAATAAATAGTCAACAAATATAGTTAATAAATATAGTCAATAAATATAGTTAATAAATATAGTCAATAAATATAGTCAATAAATATAGTTAATAAATAGTCAATAAATACAGTCAATACATATAGTTCATAAATATAGTCAATAAATATAGTCAATAAATATAGCAAATAAATATAGTCAATAAATAGTCAATAAATATAGTCAATAAATATAGCAAATAAATAGTCAATAAATATAGCAAATAAATATAGTCAATAAATATAGTCAATAAATAGTCAACAAATATAGTTAATAAATATAGTCAATAAATATAGTTAATAAATATAGTCAATAAATATAGTCAATAAATATAGTTAATAAATAGTCAATAAATACAGTCAATACATATAGTTCATAAATATAGTCATTAAATATAGTCAATAAATATAGCAAATAAATATAGTCAATAAATAGTCAATAAATATAGTCAATAAATATAGCAAATAAATAGTCAATAAATATAGCAAATAAATATAGTCAATAAATAGTCAATAAATATAGCAAATAAAGTCAATAAATATAGTCAATAAATATAGCAAATAAATATAGTCAATAAATATAGTCAATAAATATAGCAAATAAATATAGTCAATAAATATAGTTAATAAATATAGTCAATAAATATAGCAAATAAATAGTCAATAAATATAGTCAATACATATAAATATAGTTAATAAATATAGCAAATAAATAAAGCAAATAAATATAGCTAATAAATAGTCAATAAATATAAATATAGTCAATAAATATAGTCAATACATATAAATAGAGTTAATAAATAAAGCAAATAAATATAGTAAATAAATATAATAAATAACAGTCATGAGCCACTAATGAACTTTAGAGGGGCTGAAGGTGAGTTTCACAGTCTCATTAGAGTTCACATCACGCACCAACACAGCCTGCAGCACACACACACACACACACACACACACAGGCACACACACACAGGCACACACACACACACACACACACAGGCACACACACACACACACACAGGCACACACACACACACACACAGGCACACACACAGGCACACACACACACAGGCACACACACACACACACACACACACACACACACACACACACACACACACACACACACACACACACACACACAGGCACACACACACAGGCACACACACACACACACACACACACACACACAGACACACACACACTTTGAACCAATCAGAGCCTGAGTAGTGAGAGCCTTGGTGGTGAACAGAACCCAACAGAACCCTCTGACCCAGAGGAAAGTTCTGTGTTGATATCATGAGTACAACAACAACAACAACAGGTTGTTGTCATATCTCTGGATGTTCCTGAAGCAGCGTGACTCACCGGGTCGGCCGGGCCACAGAACCTCCTGAAGGACTGAACGGCTCCCTGGACCTCCAGCACCATGCAGGGCCCCGAGCTCAGCTCCCTCACCATCATCTGAGAGAGGAACCACATCAACACGGGGAACCACAGGAACACACGGGGAACCACAGGAACACACGGGGAACCACAGGAACCACAGGAACACACGGGGAACCACAGGAACACACGGGAACCACAGGAACACAGGAACACACGGGGAACCACAGGAACACACGGGAACCACAGGAACACACGGGGAACCACAGGAACCACAGGAACACACGGGAACCACAGGAACACACGGGGAACCACAGGAACACACGGGAACCACAGGAACACAGGAACACACGGGGAACCACAGGAACACACGGGAACCACAGGAACACACGGGAACCACAGGAACACACGGGAACCACAGGAACACACAGGGAACCACAGGAACACACGGGAACCACAGGAACCACAGGAACACACGGGAACCACAGGAACACACGGGGAACCACAGGAACACACGGGAACCACAGGAACACACGGGGAACCACAGGAACACACGGGAACCACAGGAACACACGGGGAACCACAGGAACCACAGGAACACAGGAACACAGGAACCACAGGAACCACAGGAACACACGGGAACCACAGGAACACACGGGGAACCACAGGAACACACGGGGACCACAGGAACACACGGGGAACCACAGGAACACACGGGAACCACAGGAACACACGGGGAACCACAGGAACACACGGGGAACCACAGGAACCACAGGAACACACGGGAACACAGGAACACGGGGAACCACAGGAACACACAGGAACACACGGGGAACCACAGGAACACACAGGAACACAGGAACACACGGGGACCACAGGAACACACGGGGAACCACAGGAACACACGGGGAACCACAGGAACACACAGGAACCACAGGAACACACGGGGACCACAGGAACCACAGGAACCACAGGAACACACGGGAACCACAGGAACCACAGGAACACACGGGGAACCACAGGAACACACGGGAACCACAGGAACACACGGGGAACACACGGGGAACACAGGGAACACACAGGAACACACAGGGAACACACAGGGAACACACAGGGAACACACAGGGAACACACGGGGAACACACGGGAACCACAGGAACACAGGAACCACAGGAACACACGGGAACCACAGGAACACACGGGGAACCACAGGAACACACGGGGAACCACAGGAACACACGGGGAACCACAGGAACACACGGGGACCACATGGGGAACCACAGGGGAACACAGGAACACACGGGGAACCACAGGAACACACAGGGACCACAGGAACACAGGAACACACGGGGACCACAGGAACATAGGAACACACGACAGGAACCACAGGAACACACGGGAACCACAGGAACACACGGGAACCACAGGAACACAGGAACACACGGGGAACCACAGGAACACACGGGAACCACAGGAACACACGGGAACCACAGGAACACACGGGGAACCACAGGAACACACAGGAACACACGGGGAACCACAGGAACACACGGGGAACCACAGGAACACAGGAACCACAGGAACACACGGGAACCACAGGAACACACAGGAACACAGGAACCACAGGAACACACGGGAACCACAGGAACACACGGGGAACCACAGGAACACACGGGAACCACAGGAACCACAGGAACACACGGGAACCACAGGAACCACAGGAACACACGGGGAACCACAGGAACACACGGGAACCACAGGAACACACGGGGAACCACAGGAACCACAGGAACACACGGGAACCACAGGAACACACGGAACCACAGGAACACAGGGACACAGGAAACCACAGGAACACAGGAACCACAGGAACACAGGAACACAGGAACACAGAACAAGGAACCACAGGAACCACAGGAACCACAGGAACACAGGGGAACACAAGGAACCACAGGAACACAGGAACACAGGAACCACAGGAACACACGGGAACCACAGGAACACACAGGGACCACAGGAACACAGAGGACCACAGGAACACAGGAACCACAGGAACACAGGAACACAGGAACACAGGAACCACAGGAACACAGGAACCACAGACACGGGGAACCACAGGAACACGGGAACCAAAGGAACACAGGAACACATGGGGAACCAAAGGAACCACAGGAACACACGGGGAACCACAGGAACACACGGGGAACCACAGGAACACATGGGGAACCACAGGAACACAGGAACACACGGGGACCACAGGAACACACGGGAACCACAGGAACACACGGGAACCACAGGAACACAGGAACCACAGGAACACACGGGGAACCACAGGAACACACGGGGAACCACAGGAACACACGGGAACCACAGGAACACACGGGGAACCACAGGAACACACGGGAACCACAGGAACACACGGGAACCACAGGAACCACAGGAACACACGGGAACCACAGGAACACACGGGAACACACGGGAACACAGGGGAACCACAGGAACACACGGGAACCACAGGAACACACGGGAACCACAGGAACACAGGAACACACGGGGAACCACAGGAACACACGGGGAACCACAGGAACCACAGGAACACACGGGAACCACAGGAACACACGGGGAACCACAGGAACACACAGGGAACCACAGGAACACACGGGAACCACAGGAACACACGGGAACCACAGGAACACACGGGGAACCACAGGAACACAGGAACACACGGGGAACCACAGGAACACACGGGGAACCACAGGAACACACGGGAACCACAGGAACACACGGGAACCACAGGAACACACGGGAACCACAGGAACACACGGGAACCACAGGAACCACAGGAACACACGGGAACCACAGGAACACACGGGGAACCACAGGAACACACAGGGACCACAGGAACACACGGGGACCACAGGAACACATGGGGAACCACAGGAACACACGGGGAACCACAGGAACCACAGGAACACACGGGGAACCACAGGAACACACGGGAACCACAGGAACACACGGGGAACCACAGGAACACACGGGGAACCACAGGAACACAGGAACCACAGGAACACACGGGAACCACAGGAACACAGGAACCACAGGAACCACAGGAACACACGGGGAACCACAGGAACACAGGAACACAGGAACCACAGGAACCACAGGAACCACAGGAACCACAGGAACACACGGGGAACCACAGGAACACACGGGAACCACAGGAACACATGGGGAACCACAGGAACCACAGGAACACACGGGAACCACAGGAACACACGGGAACCACAGGAACACACGGGGAACCACAGGAACCACAGGAACACACGGGAACCACAGGAACCACAGGAACACACGGGGAACCACAGGAACACACGGGAACCACAGGAACACACGGGGAACCACAGGAACACACGGGAACCACAGGAACACCACAGGAACACACGGGGAACCACAGGAACACACGGGGAACCACAGGAACCACAGGAACACACGGGAACCACAGGAACACACGGGGAACCACAGGAACCACAGGAACACACGGGGAACCACAGGAACACACGGGAACCACAGGAACACACGGGAACCACAGGAACACACGGGAACCACAGGAACACACGGGAACCACAGGAACACAGGGGAACCACAGGAACACACGGGAACCACAGGAACACACGGGGAACCACAGGAACACACGGGAACCACAGGAACCACAGGAACACACGGGGAACCACAGGAACACACGGGAACCACAGGAACACACGGGGAACCACAGGAACACACGGGAACCACAGGAACCACAGGAACACACGGGAACCACAGGAACACACGGGGAACCACAGGAACACACGGGAACCACAGGAACCACAGGAACACAGGAACCACAGGAACACCACAGGAACCACAGGAACACAGGGGGAAACCACAGGAACCACAGGAACACAGGAACCACAGGAACACCACGGGAACCACGGGAACCACAGGAACAGACGGGAACCACAGGAACACACGGGAACCACAGGAACCACAGGAACCACAGGAACACACGGGAACCACAGGAACACACGGGAACCACAGGAACCACAGGAACACACGGGAACCACAGGAACACACGGGAACCACAGGAACCACAGGAACACACAGGAACCACAGGAACCACAGGAACACACGGGAACCACAGGAACACACGGGAACCACAGGAACACACGGGAACCACAGGAACCACAGGAACACACGGGAACCACAGGAACACACGGGAACCACAGGAACACACGGGAACCACAGGACGGGGAACCACAGGAACACAGGAACCACAGGAACCACAGGAACCACAGGAACACAGGAACACACGGGGAACCACAGGAACACAGAGGAACCACAGGAACACATGGGGAACCACAGGAACAGGAACCACAGGAACACCGGGGAACCACAGGAACCAGAACCACAGGAACACACAGGGAACCACAGGAACCACAGGAACACACGGAACCACACAGGAACACCACGGGAACACAGGAACACAGGAACCACAGGAACCACAGGAACACACGGGAACCACAGGAACACCACAGGAACACAGGAACCACAGGAACACACGGGGAACCACAGGAACAGAGAGCAACCACACAGGAACACACAGGAACCACAGGAACACACGGGAACCACAGGAACACACGGGAACCACAGGAACACACTGGAACCACAGGAACACACGGGGACCACAGGAACACACGGGAACACAGGAACACACGGGGACCACAGGAACACAGGAACACACAGGGAACCACAGGAACACACGGGGACCACAGGAACACAGGAACACACGGGAACCACAGGAACACACGGGGAACCACAGGAACACACGGGGAACCACAGGAACACACGGGAACCACAGGAACACACAGGGAACCACAGGAACACAGGAACCACAGGGAACCACAGGAACACACGGGGAACCACAGGAACACATGGGGAACCACAGGAACACACGGGAACCACAGGAAACCACAGGAACCACAGGAACACACGGGGAACCACAGGAACCACAGGAACACACGGGAACCACAGGAACACACGGGGAACCACAGGAACACACAGGAACACAGGGAACCACAGGAACACACGGGAACCACAGGAACACACGGGAACCACAGGAACACACGGGAACCACAGGAACACACAGGGAACCACAGGAACCACAGGAACACACGGGGACCACAGGAACCACAGGGAACCACAGGAACACAGGAAACCACAGGAACCACACAGGAACACACGGGGAACCACAGGAACACACAGGAACACAGACCACAGGAACCACAGGAAACCACAGGAACCACAGGAACACACGGGGACCACAGGAACACATGGGGAACCAAAGGAACACAGGAACACACGGGGAACCACAGGAACCACAGGAACACACGGGAACCACAGGAACACACAGGAACCACAGGAACACATGGGGAACCACAGGAACCACAGGAACCACAGGAACCACAGGAACACACGGGAACCACAGGAACACACAGGGACCACAGGAACACACGGGGAACCACAGGAACCACAGGAACACACGGGAACCACAGGAACACACGGGGAACCACAGGAACACACGGGAACCACAGGAACACAGGAACACACAGGGAACCACAGGAACACACGGGAACCACAGGAACACACGGGGAACCACAGGAACACACGGGAACCACAGGAACCACAGGGGAACCACAGGAACACACGGGAACCACAGGAACACACGGGAACACAGGGGAACCACAGGAACCACAGGAACACACGGGAACCACAGGAACACAGGAACACACAGGGAACCACAGGAACACACGGGAACCACAGGAACACACGGGGAACCACAGGAACACACGGGAACCACAGGAACACACGGGAACCACAGGAACACACAGGAACACACGGGAACCACAGGAACACACGGGAACCACAGGAACACACGGGAACCACAGGAACCACAGGAACACACGGGGAACCACAGGAACACAGGGGAACCACAGGAACCACAGGAACACACGGAACCACAGGAACACAGGGAACCACAGGAACCACAGACACGGGGAACCACAGGAACACACGGAACCACAGGAACCACAGGAACCACAGGAACACAGGAACACACGGGGAACCACAGGAACACACGGGAACCACAGGAACACACGGGGAACCACAGGAACACACAGGGACCACAGGAACACAGGAACACACGGGGACCACAGGAACATAGGAACACACGGGAACCACAGGAACACACGGGAACCACAGGAACACACGGGGAACCACAGGAACACAGGGAACCACAGGAACACACGGGAACCACAGGAACACACAGGAACCACAGGAACACACGGGGAACCACAGGAACACACGGGGAACCACAGGAACACACGGGAACCACAGGAACACACAGGAACCACAGGAACACACGGGAACCACAGGAACACACGGGGACCACAGGAACACAGGGGGAACCAAAGGAACACAGGAACCACAGGAACACGGGGACCACAGGAACACAGGGGAACCACAGGAACACAGGGAACACGGGGAACCACAGGAACACACAGGAACCACAGGAACACGGGAACCACAGGAACACACGGGAACCACAGGAACACACGGGGAACCACAGGAACCACAGGAACACACGGGAACCACAGGAACACACAGGAACCACAGGAACACAGGGAACCACAGGAACACACGGGGACCACAGGAACACACGGGAACCACAGGAACACACGGGAACCACAGGAACCACAGGGGAACCACAGGAACACACGGGAACCACAGGAACACACGGGAACCACAGGAACACACGGGGAACCACACAGGAACACCACAGGAACCACGGGAACCACAGGAACACACGGGGAACCACAGGAACACAGGAACCACAGGAACCACACCACACAGGAAACCACACAGGAACACAGGAAACCACAGGGAACACAGGAGACCACAGGAACCACAGGAACACAGGAACCACAGGAACACACGGGAACCACAGGAACACACGGGAACCACAGGAACACACGGGAACCACAGGAACACACGGGGAACCACAGGAACACACAGGGAACCACAGGAACACACGGGAACACACGGGGAACCACAGGAACACACGGGGAACCACAGGAACACACGGGGAACCACAGGAACACACGGGGAACCACAGGACACCACAGGAACCTAGGAACACACAGGAACCACAGGAACACACGGGAACCACAGGAACACACGGGGAACCACAGGAACCACAGGAACACACGGGAACCACAGGAACACACAGGAACCACAGGAACCACAGGAACACACGGGGACCACAGGAACACACGGGAACCACAGGAACACACGGGAACAGGGAACCACAGGAACACACACAGGAACCACAGGAACACCACAGAACCACAGGGAACCACAGGAACACAGGGAACCACAGGAACACACGGGAACACACGGGAACCACAGGAACACACGGGAACCACAGGAACACAGGAACACACAGGGACCACAGGAACACCAGGAACCACAGGAACCACAGGAAACCACAGGAACACCACAGGAACCACAGGAACACAGGGACAGGAACCACGGGAACACGGAACCAGGCAGGAACCACGGACACAGGAACCACAGGAACACACGGGAACCACAGGAACACACGGGAACCACAGGTCACCAGAACCACAGGAACACACAGGAACAGAACCACGGGACAGGGTCACCACAGGAGACAGAGGTCCACAGGAACACCAGACAGACAAGGTCTGGGGACAGAGGTCACAGGTCACCAGAGACAGAGGTCACCAGGGACAGAGGGGGGGACACTTGGGGTCTCTGTAGACTCTGGGGGGCCATGTAGACTCTGGGGGTCTCTGTAGACTCTGGGGGACTCTGGGGGTCTCTGTAGACTCTGGGGGTCTCTGGGGGGCTTTGGGGTCTCTGTAGACTCTGGGGGTCTCTGGGGGGCTTTGGTGGGCCTCTGGGGGTCTCTGAGGGGCTCTGGGGGTCTCTGTAGACTCTGGGGGTCTCTGGGGACTCTGGGGACTCTGGGGTCTCTGTAGACTCTGGGGTCTCTGGGGTCTCTGTAGACTCTGGGGTCTCTGTAGACTTGGGGGTCTCTGTAGACTCTGGGGTCTCTGTAGACTCTGGGGTCTCTGGGGTCTGTAGACTCTGGGGGGCTCTGTAGACTCTGGGGGGCTCTGTAGACTCTGGGGGGCTCTGAGGGGCTCTGTAGACTCTGGGGGTCTCTGGGGGACTCTGTAGAATCTGGGGGTCTCTGGGGGTCTCTGTAGACTCTGGGGTCTCGTCTCTGTAGACTCTGGGGTCTCTGTAGACTCTGGGGTCTCTGGGGACTCTGGGGGTCTATGGGGGCTCTGTAGACTCTGGGGTCTCTGGGGGGCTCTGTAGACTCTGGGGGTCTCTGAGGGGCTCTGTAGACTCTGGGGGTCTCTGAGGGGCTCTGTAGACTCTGGGGGTCTCTGGGGGACTCTGTAGACTCTGGGGGTCTCTGTAGACTCTGGGGTCTCTGTAGACTCTGGGGGTCTCTGGGGCACTCTGTAGACTCTGGGGGTCTCTGTAGACTCTGGGGGTCTCTGTAGACTCTGGGGGTCTCTGGGGGTCTCTGTAGACTCTGGGGTCTCTGCAGACCTGGGGGTCTCTGGGGTCTCTGTAGACTCTGGGGTCTCTGTAGACTCTGGGGTCTCTGGGGGTCTCTGTAGACCTGGGGGTCTCTGTAGACTCTGGGGGTCTCTGGGGTCTCTGTAGACTGGGGGTCTCTGGGGGTCTCTGTAGACTCTGGGGGTCTCTGTAGACTCTGGGGGTCTCTGTAGACTCTGGGGGTCTCTGTAGACTCTGGGGGTCTCTGTAGACTCTGGGGGTCTCTGCAGACCTCTGGGGTCTCTGGGGGTCTCTGTAGACTTTGGGGGTCTCTGTAGACTCTGGGGGTCTCTGGGGGTCTCTGTAGACTCTGGGGGTCTCTGTAGACTCTGGGGGTCTCTGGGGGTCTCTGTAGACTCTGGGGGTCTCTGGGGGGCTCTGTAGACTCTGGGGGTCTCTGGGGGGCTCTGTAGACTCTGTCTCACCATCTGGAGCGCTGAGATGTGGAAGCCGGCCTCTGAGATGGAGTTCAGGATCTTGCCGCTCAGACCTGTGAAACACAAACAAGACACTCTTCTTCATTTGTTTCCATCTGTATGACATCATCATCTTCATCATCATCGTGCTGCTGCGCCCTCCGGGTGACGGATGGTCTCGTCTTCACACAGCGAGACGCTACTGTGAAGAGGCTGCTGACCTGTGAAGGTCAGACACTGCAGACAGACGAGGAGGAGGAGGAGGAGGAATAAGATGATGAGGAGGAGCATGAAGAGGAGCTCAGCTTGTTGTTCTCATCAGCTGCTCTGATCAATATGTCAGAACCGTTTGGTCACAGCCACCAGACTGGGTGTGTCTGTGTGTGTCTGTGTGTGTGTGTCTCTGTGTGTGTGTGTCATTGTGTGTGTGTCAGTGTGTTTGTGTGTGTGCGTGTCTATGTGTGTCTGTGTGTGTCAGTGTGTGTGTTTATGTGTGTGTGTGTGTGCGTGTGTGTGTGTGTATGTGCTGCAGCAGCCAATCACAGCCCTGATGATGAGTCGTGTCTGATAACACTGGAACAGAGGAGCTTCTGCTGCCAGGCACCGTGAACGGGGTCTCCTAGCAACAGCACCAGTTGCTTTTGGGAGCACAGACACACACACTCACACACACTCACACAGACAGACACACACACACAGACACACACACACAGACACACACACACACACAGACACACACACAGAGACACACACACACACACACACACACAGACACACACACAGACACACACACACAGAGACACACACACACACACACACAGACACACACACAGACACACACACAGACAGAGACAGTCCTCTCTGTGACCTCGTCCATGTTATAGCTCCGCCTCCCTGATGACATCACTCCTCTCCTCAGGTCAACACTGTGTGGACGTGTGAAGTATTACATGTTAGAAACTCGTTTCAACACTTCCTCAAGTCTTTAAACTCTGGTTCCCTCAAATCCTCAGATGTGTGAATAGTGTTTTTAGAAGTGAAGCCCGTTAGCTCCGTTAGCCCGTTAGCTGTGACCCGCCAGCTCACGAGTCTCCATGTTGAGAGCCATTGGGAAGCAGTCATGTAACCGTCTGCTGCAGCTGGTTTCACCGCGTTGGTAACGTGTCAACATGCAGTTACTCATGCAGCCTGCAGCCAAACCAAGAGGCTCAGCGTTCTCACGCCGGAGCCTCAGACGGGTCTCAGCAGGACCGGCAGGACCGGGCCGGGTCCCATGGGGGAGCGGCAGGGTGCTGGATCCCACCAGTGCAGTAGAAAGGACTCTTATTTTGACGGGTCCAAAGTAGTCCTGCCGTGAGAGCGGCCTTTTAGCTGTGTTACGTGTGTGGTTTGCAATGCATGCTGGGACTTGTAGGCTCAGGAACCCGCCCCAACGAGGCCGAACATGAGCCACGGGAACTCAGCCAGCAGCCGGCGCCACAGCACGCTGCAGAGAGCTCAGCAAGGAAGCTGGTCCAGCAGAGAGAGTGGACTTGGACTAACACAGAGGACAACACGTCCTCAGAGGTCCACTGAGGACCTCAGAGGTCCACTGAGAACCTGAGGTCCACTGAGGTCCTCAGAGGTCCACTGAGGACCTCAGAGGTCCACTGAGGTCCACTATAGAACCCTCAGCTCACAGTACCTTCTGCCAGGGCGTGGGGCTTGATGATGCAGCAGGTGCAGTCTCCGTACACGGCCGTGTTGGCCGGGCCGTGGCCGGCGGTGGACGGGAAGAAGAACTCCAGCTCCTGGTGGGACAAACAGAATCCGAACAAGGTCTCGTGAGAGAACCAGAACCAGAACCAGAACAGAGGCGTGCGGTTCTCACTCTGGCGGCCGCGGCCAGCGACTCCGAGCCGTGGCCCACGTTCTTCAGGCTGTCGGTTCCGAACTGGGCGCGGACGCTCAGCGGCGCCTCCTTCCTCGCCGCCGAGGAGTCGGCCGGGCCCAGGAGCGTCCTCCAGACCGACACGGCCTCGTCCCCCATCAGCTCCAGGGCCACCACGGGGCCCGAGGACGCAAACTGCACCAGGTTGCTGCAGGAGGACAGCAGGTCAGAGGGACAGGAGGTCAGGAGGTCAGAAGGACAGGAGGTCAGAAGGTCAGGAGGACAGAAGGTCAGAAGGTCAGGAGGACAGAAGGTCAGGAGGACAGAAGGTCAGAGGGACAGGAGGTCAGGAGGACAGGAGGACAGCATGTCAGAGGGACAGGAGGTCAGGAGGACAGCATGTCAGAGGGACAGGAGGTCAGGAGGTCAGAAGGACAGGAGGTCAGAAGGTCAGAAGGTCAGGAGGACAGAAGGACAGAAGGTCAGAGGGACATGAGGTCAGGAGGACAGGAGGACAGCATGTCAGAGGGACAGGAGGTCAGGAGGACAGAAGGTCAGGAGGACAGCATGTCAGAGGGACAGGAGGTCAGGAGGACAGAAGGTCAGAGGTACAGGAGGTCAGGAGGACAGCATGTCAGAGGGACAGGAGGTCAGGAGGACAGAAGGTCAGGAGGACAGAAGGTCAGAGGTACAGGAGGTCAGGAGGACAGCATGTCAGAGGGACAGGAGGTCAGGAGGACAGAAGGTCAGGAGGACAGAAGGTCAGGAGGACAGAAGGTCAGAGGTACAGGAGGTCAGGAGGACAGCATGTCAGAGGGACAGGAGGTCAGGAGGACAGAAGGTCAGGAGGACAGCATGTCAGAGGGACAGGAGGTCAGGAGGACAGAAGGTCAGAGGTACAGGAGGTCAGGAGGACAGCATGTCAGAGGGACAGGAGGTCAGGAGGACAGAAGGTCAGGAGGACAGAAGGTCAGAGGGACAGAAGGTCAGAGGGACAGGAGGTCAGAAGGTCAGGAGGACAGAAGGTCAGGAGGACAGAAGGTCAGAGGGACAGAAGGTCAGAGGGACAGGAGGTCAGAAGGTCAGAGGGACAGGAGGTCAGGAGGACAGAAGGTCAGGAGGACAGCATGTCAGAGGGACAGGAGGTCAGGAGGACAGAAGGTCAGGAGGACAGAAGGTCAGAGGTACAGGAGGTCAGGAGGACAGCATGTCAGAGGGACAGGAGGTCAGGAGGACAGAAGGTCAGGAGGACAGAAGGTCAGAGGGACAGGTCAGGAGGACAGAAGGTCAGAGGGACAGAAGGTCAGAGGGACAGGAGGTCAGAAGGTCAGGAGGACAGAAGGTCAGAAGGTCAGGAGGACAGAAGGTCAGAGGAACATGAGGTCAGGAGGACAGCATGTCAGAGGGACAGGAGGTCAGGAGGACCGAAGGTCAGGAGGACAGAAGGTCAGAGGTACAGGAGGTCAGGAGGACAGCATGTCAGAGGGACAGGAGGTCAGGAGGACAGAAGGTCAGGAGGACAGAAGGTCAGAGGTACAGGAGGTCAGGAGGACAGCATGTCAGAGGGACAGGAGGTCAGGAGGACAGAAGGTCAGGAGGACAGAAGGTCAGAGGTACAGGAGGTCAGGAGGACAGCATGTCAGAGGGACAGGAGGTCAGGAGGACAGAAGGTCAGGAGGACAGCATGTCAGGACAGGAGGACAGAGGTCAGGAGGACAGCATGTCAGAGGGACAGGAGGTCAGGAGGACAGAAGGTCAGGAAGACAGAAGGTCAGGAAGACAGAAGGTCAGAGGGACAGAAGGTCAGAGGGACAGGAGGTCAGAAGGTCAGGAGGACAGAAGGTCAGAGGGACAGAAGGTCAGAGGGACAGGAGGTCAGAAGGTCAGAGGGACAGGAGGTCAGGAGGACAGAAGGTCAGGAGGACAGCATGTCAGAGGGACAGGAGGTCAGGAGGACAGAAGGTCAGGAGGACAGAAGGTCAGAGGTACAGGAGGTCAGGAGGACAGCATGTCAGAGGGACAGGAGGTCAGGAGGACAGAAGGTCAGGAGGACAGAAGGTCAGAGGGACAGGTCAGGAGGACAGAAGGTCAGAGGGACAGAAGGTCAGAGGGACAGGAGGTCAGAAGGTCAGAAGGTCAGGAGGACAGAAGGTCAGAGGAACATGAGGTCAGGAGGACAGCATGTCAGAGGGACAGGAGGTCAGGAGGACCAAGGACAGGAGGACAGAAGGTCAGAGGTACAGGAGGTCAGGAGGACAGCATGTCAGAGGGACAGGAGGTCAGGAGGACAGAAGGTCAGGAGGACAGAAGGTCAGAGGTACAGGAGGTCAGGAGGACAGCATGTCAGAGGGACAGGAGGTCAGGAGGACAGAAGGTCAGGAGGACAGAAGGTCAGGAGGACAGAAGGTCAGGGGGACAGGAGGTCAGGGGGACAGGAGGTCAGGGGGACAGAAGGTCAGGAGGACAGAAGGTCAGGAGGACAGGAGGTCAGGAGGACAGAAGGTCAGAGGGACAGGTCAGGAGGACAGCATGTCAGAGGGACAGGAGGTCAGAAGGTCAGGAGGACAGAAGGTCAGGGGGACAGAAGGTCAGGGGGACAGGAGGTCAGAAGGTCAGGGGGACAGAAGGTCAGGAGGTCATGAGGACAGAAGGTCAGAGGGACAGGAGGTCAGGAGGTCAGAAGGTCAGGGGGACAGGAGGTCAGGGGGACAGAAGGTCAGGAGGTCATGAGGACAGAAGGTCAGAGGGACAGAAGGTCAGAGGGACAGAAGGTCAGGAGGTCAGGAGGACAGAGGGACAGGAGGTCAGAAGGTCAGGAGGACAGAAGGTCAGAGGGACAGAAGGTCAGAGGGACAGGAGGACAGAAGGTCAGAGGGACAGGAGATCAGGAGGACAGAAGGTCAGAGGGACAGGAGGACAGAAGGTCAGGAGGACAGAAGGTCAGAGGGACAGGAGGTCAGAAGGACAGAAGGTCAGGAGGACAGGAGGTCAGGAGGACAGTCAGGAGGACAGAAGGTCAGAGGGACAGGAGGTCAGAAGGTCAGGAGGACAGAAGGTCAGAGGGACAGGAGGTCAGAAGGACAGAAGGTCAGGGGGACAGGAGGTCAGGAGGACAGAAGGTCAGAAGGTCATGAGGACAGAAGGTCAGAAGGACAGAAGGTCAGGAGGACAGAAGGTCAGAGGGACAGGAGGTCAGGGGGACAGGAGGACAGAAGGTCAGAGGGACAGAAGGTCAGAGGGACAGGAGGTCAGGAGGACAGAAGGTCAGAAGGTCAGGAGGACAGAAGGTCAGAGGGACAGAAGGTCAGAGGGACAGAAGGTCAGAAGGACAGAAGGTCAGAGGGACAGGAGGTCAGAAGGTCAGAGGGACAGGAGGTCAGGAGGACAGGAGGTCAGAGGGACAGGAGGTCAGAAGGACAGGAGGACAGAAGGTCAGGGGACAGGAGGACAGAAGGTCAGAGGGACAGGAGGTCAGGGGGACAGGAGGACAGAAGGTCAGGGGACAGGAGGACAGAAGGTCAGAGGGACAGGAGGTCAGGGGGACAGGAGGACAGAAGGTCAGGGGGACAGGAGGACAGAAGGTCAGAGGGACAGGAGGACAGAAGGTCAGGAAGTCAGGAGGACAGAAGGTCAGAGGGACAGGAGGTCAGGGGGACAGAAGGTCAGGAGGTCAGAAGGTCAGGAGGTCAGTCCTCCACTGAGTGGACGTGAAGCTGAGAGGAGCTGAACCCTCAGAGGGCTTTACACTCTGGACACATACAACCTCCTCTGACCTTTGACCTCACATCGGTCAGGAAAAACAAGAGGAGAAAAGGGCAGAAAGCTCAGAGAGAAACGAGGAAGGATCCTCTATCAGGAAGAATAGATGTCATGTGACCAGATGAACAATAGATGTCATGTGACCAGATGAACAATAGATGTCATGTGACTAGATGAACAATAGATGTCATGTGACCAGATGAACAATAGATGTCATGTGACCAGATGAACAATAGATGTCATGTGACCAGATGAACAATAGATGTCATGTGACCAGATGATCAATAGATGTAATGTGACCAGATGAACAATAGATGTCATGTGACCAGATGAACAATAGATGTCATGTGACCAGATGAACAATAGATGTCATGTGACCAGATGAACAATAGATGTCATGTGACCAGATGAACAATAGATGTCATGTGACCAGATGAACAATAGATGTCATGTGACCAGATGAACAATAGATGTCATGTGACCAGATGAACAATAGATGTCATGTGACCAGATGAACAATAGATGTCATGTGACCAGATGAACAATAGATGTCATGTGACCAGATGAACAATAGATGTCATGTGACCAGATGAACAATAGATGTCATGTGACCAGATGAACAATAGATGTCATGTGACCAGATGAACAATAGATGTCATGTGACCAGATGAACAATAGATGTCATGTGACCAGATGAACAATAGATGTCATGTGACCAGATGAACAATAGATGTCATGTGACCAGATGAACAATAGATGTCATGTGACCAGATGAACAATAGATGTCATGTGACCAGATGAACAATAGATGTCATGTGACCAGGTGAACAATAGATGTCATGTGACCAGATGAACAATAGATGTCATGTGACCAGATGAACAATAGATGTCATGTGACCAGATGAACAATAGATGTCATGTGACCAGGTGAACAATAGATGTCATGTGACCAGATGAACAATAGATGTCATGTGACCAGATGAACAATAGATGTCATGTGACCAGATGAACAATAGATGTCATGTGACCAGATGAACAATAGATGTCATGTGACCAGATGAACAATAGATGTCATGTGACCAGATGAACAATAGATGTCATGTGACCAGATGAACAATAGATGTCATGTGACCAGATGAACAATAGATGTCATGTGACCAGATGAACAATAGATGTCATGTGACCAGATGAACAATAGATGTCATGTGACTAGATGAACAATAGATGTCATGTGACCAGATGAACAATAGATGTCATGTGACCAGATGAACAATAGATGTCATGTGACTAGATGAACAATAGATGTCATGTGACCAGATGAACAATAGATGTCATGTGACTAGATGAACAATAGATGTCATGTGACCAGATGAACAATAGATGTCATGTGACCAGATGAACAATAGATGTCATGTGACCAGATGAACAATAGATGTCATGTGACCAGATGAACAATAGATGTCATGTGACCAGATGAACAATAGATGTCATGTGACCAGATGAACAATAGATGTCATGTGACCAGATGAACAATAGATGTCATGTGACCAGATGAACAATAGATGTCATGTGACCAGATGAACAATAGATGTCATGTGACCAGATGAACAATAGATGTCATGTGACCAGATGAACAATAGATGTCATGTGACCAGATGAACAATAGATGTCATGTGACTAGATGAACAATAGATGTCATGTGACCAGATGAACAATAGATGTCATGTGACTAGATGAACAATAGATGTCATGTGACCAGATGAACAATAGATGTCATGTGACCAGATGAACAATAGATGTCATGTGACCAGATGAACAATAGATGTCATGTGACCAGATGAACACTAGGTGTCATGTGACCAGATGAACAATAGATGTCATGTGACCAGATGAACAATAGATGTCATGTGACCAGATGAACAATAGATGTCATGTGACCAGATGAACAATAGATGTCATGTGACCAGATGAACAATAGATGTCATGTGACTAGATGAACAATAGATGTCATGTGACCAGATGAACAATAGATGTCATGTGACCAGATGAACAATAGATGTCATGTGACCAGATGAACAATAGATGTCATGTGACCAGATGAACAATAGATGTCATGTGACCAGATGAACACTAGGTGTCATGTGACCAGATGAACAATAGATGTCATGTGACCAGATGAACACTAGGTGTCATGTGACCAGATGAACAATAGATGTCATGTGACTAGATGAACACTAGGTGTCATGTGACCAGATGAACACTAGGTGTCATGTGACCAGATGAACACTAGGTGTCATGTGACCAGATGAACACTAGGTGTCATGTGACTAGATGAACACTAGGTGTCATGTGACCAGATGAACACTAGGTGTCATGTGACCAGATGAACACTAGGTGTCATGTGACCAGATGAACACTAGGTGTCATCAGCCTCATGAACACCTGTCACCTGTGGACACCTTGATGGTTTGGACTGATGCTCCACGTAGAAGTCGGCCGCCTGCTTCCTGCCGGGAGGAAGAAGCAGAAGGAGTCACTGGTATCCAGACATAATGACACGACATCATGACACATGACACATGACATCATGACACATGACACATGACATCATGACACATGACATCATGAGATGACACACAACATCATGACATGACACACGACATCATGACAAATAACACATGACATCACGACATGACATCATGACACATGACATCATGACATGACATCATGACATGACAGACATGACATCATGACACATGACATCATGACATCATGACATCATGACACATGACATCATGACATCATGACATGACATCATGACACATGACATCATGACATGACACATGACATCATGACATGACATCATGACATCATGACACATGACATCATGACATGACACACGACATCATGACACATGACATCATGACATATGACATCATGACACATGACATCATGACACATGACATCATGACACATGACATCATATCATGACACATGACATCACGACATGACATCATGACATCATGACATCATGACATCATGACACATGACATCATGACACATGACATCATGACACATGACATGACATATGACATCATGACATCATGACACATGACATCATGACATGACATCACGACATGACATCATGACACATGACATCATGACATGACATCATGACACATGACATCATGACATGACATCATGACATCACGACATGACATCATGACATCATATTACGACATCATGACATATGACATCATGACATGACATCATGACATCGACATCATGACACATGACATCGCGACGACATCACATGACATCATGACATCATGACACATGACATCATGACATGACATCATGACACATGACATCATGACATGACATCATGACATCATGACATCATGACACATGACATCATGACATGACATCATGACACATGACATCATGACATGACATCATGACATCATGACATGACATCATGACATCATGACACATGACATCATGACATAACATCATGACATCACGACATGACATCATGACATGACACATGACATCATGACACATGACATCATGACATCATGACACATGACATCATGACATGACATCATGACACATGACATCATGACACATGACATCATAGCTAAAACGAGCCCTCACCAGGACAGCGTGGTCATCTTGGCGTTGGTGACCAGCAGCTTGGAGGAGCAGATCCTCTCCAGCACGTCGCCCACTCTGTTCACCATGTCGGGTTTGATCAGCGCCAGAGTTCTACGGGTCACATGACGCCACGGCAAGCATGAGCTGCGAGGTCATCGCCATAACAACCCTCTGTAGGAGCTGAGGCTCAGGGTAATAATAGTTATAATCATCGTACCGCTCCTTCCGGCTGCCCAGCTGGTTGGCGGTGTACTGGTCTCCGTAGTCCACCAGGTGGAGCTGTCTTGAGAACACGTTGACTCGGTTCCCCACGAACAAGTCCTCCTGGTTCAGGTCTTCGTACCGAGTCCTCCTCAGGAAGATCCTCTGGTTCTTAACGTCAAACTGAGGACAGCAACACAGTCTTTGTTGTGTTCCTTGTTAAACACGACCAGCACACGCTGTCTGTACTAATAAGAACTGGTCTCAGTTCCAGCTGGTCTCAGGTCCAGCTGCAGCTCACCATCTCCACCGAGCCGTCTCTGGGGAAGAAGAACAGCTGGTAGCGCCGCAGGAGGGAGGCGGTCGGGTCGTACCACTCGGCTAGGAAGGCGTAGCGGTCCTCCTGTGGAGGCAGGTACAGTGTGTACTATATATATATGTATATATATATATATACATATATATATATACACAAATATATATATATATATCTAGTACACATATACATATAATATATATATACACTACCGTTCAAAAGTTTGGGATCACCCAGACAATTTCGTGTTTTCCATGAAAACTCACACTTTTATTTATCAAATGAGTTGCAAAATGTATAGAAAATATAGTCAAGACATTGACAAGGTTAGAAATAATGATTTGTATTTGAAGTATTAATTTTTTTCTTCAAACTTTGCTTTTGTCAAAGAATGCTCCTTTTGCAGCAATGACAGCATTGCAGACCTTTGGCATTCTAGCTGTTAATTAGTTGAGGTAATCTGTTGAAATGTCACCCCACGCTTCCTGAAGCACCTCCACCAGTTGGATTGGCTTGATGGGCACTTCTTGAGGACCATACGGTCAAGCTGCTCCCACAACAGCTCAATGGTTGAGATCTGGTGACTGGCCACTCCATTACAGACAGCAAGCTGCCTGCTTCTTCCCTCAATAGTTCTTCACAATGTGGAGGTGTGCTTTGGGTCATTGTCCTGTTGGAGGAGGACATTGGCTCCAATCAAGCGCTGCCCACAGGGTATGGCATGGCATTGCAAAATGGAGTGATAGCCTTCCTTATTTAAAATCCTTTTACCTGGTACAAATCTCCCACTTTCCCAGCACCAAAGCAGCCCCAGACCATCACATGACCTCCACCATGCTTGACAGATGGTGTCAGGCACTCTTCCAGCATCTTTTCACCTGTTCTATGCCTCACAAATGTTCTTCTGTGTGATCCAAACACCTCAAACTTGGATTCATCTGTCCAGAACACCTTTTTCCAATCTTCCTCTGTCCAATGCCTGTGTTCTTTTGCCCATACCAATCTTTTCTTTTGATTGGCCAGTCTCAGATATGGCTTTTTCTTTGCCACTCTGCCTAGAAGGCCAGCATCCGAGTCGCCTCTTCACTGTCCACGCTGACACCGGCGTTTTGGGTACCATTTAAAGAAGCTGCCAGTTGAGGACCTGTGAGGCGTCTGTTTCTCAAACTAGAGACTCTAATGTACTTGTCTTCTTGCTGAGTTGTGCACCGGGGCCTCCCACGTCTCTTTCTGCTCTGGTTAGAGCCCGTTTGTGCTGTTCTCTGAAGGGAGTAGTACACACCGCTGGAGGACATTTTCACTTTCTTTGCAATTTCTCGCATGGAATAGCCTTCATTTCTAAGAACAAGAATAGACTGGCGAGTTTCACAGGAAAGTTCTTTTTTTCTGGCCATTTTGAGAGTCTTATCGAACCCACAAATGTGATGCTCCAGATAATCAACTAGCTCAAAGGAAGGCCAGTTTTATAGCTTCTCTCATCAGCAAAACAGTTTTCAGCTGTGCTAACATAATTGCACAAGGGTTTTCTAATCATCCATTAGTCTTCTAAGGCGATAACACAATGTACCATTAGAACACTGGAGTGATAGTGGCTGGAAATGGGCCTCTATACACCTCTGGAGATATTTCATTAGAAACCAGAAGTTTCCACCTAGAATAGTCATTTACCACATTAACAATGTAGAGAGGGTATTTATGATTGATTTAATGTTATCTTCATTGAAAAAAACAATGCTTTTCTTTGAAAAATAAAGACATTTCTAAGTGATCCCAAACTTTTGAACGGTAGTGTATATGTATAGAAATGTGATCAACAACAACAACAACAACAACAAGATAATGTCATTAAAAAAGAAAAGAAGGGATGTGCTGTAGGAAAGGAAACTATTCTACGTAAGTTACGTCAGTTACGTAAGTTTCTCTCACGTCCCCCTCCCGTCATTGTGCGTTACTTTTCTCCAGACTGTTTAACGGACATGTTTAAAGGCATTGGTTCTGTTCAGACAGACAGACAGACAGGCAGACAGACACTTTATTAACCAGACTAAATGTTAACAACTCGTTATTTTGACTTAAGGCGGATTTAAGGTTCAGTTTGGGACGTAGAGGGTTAGCTACGCTACGAGCGTTAGCTTTAGCTTTGGGCTAGTCAGTGCCCTCTGTCGCTAGTTAACCAGTTAGTTAACCAGTTAGTTAACCGTTGGCCGTGATTTAATGGGGCTCTATAACCGGATTTCAGTTACACGTTATTATATTACACAAATAAAAGCTGTTGGTTAATGTGTCACGTGTGCTGCTAGCTGTTAGCATTAGCTGCTAGCTGCTGGACATTAGCTCAACAAGCCGTCTGAAGGTTCACGTCACACGTCACTTTGTTGTTGTTGTTTGTTGTTGTTGATGAAATATGAACTCACCATTTCTGAAGATTCGACAAGCACAATCTCCCGATAGTTTTCAGCCGTTATCGTTGTTGTTATGGTAACTGTGACAAACCGAGGTGCGTTCAGGGACTTCCAGCCAAACGCGTTCACGTTTGTTGTTGATTCTAAAGAAGGAAAAAACCTGCAAATACAATTAATTTATTCCGACATAAGAGCCGTGATGTCAATGAGTTACTGGAACTTGCATTAGAATAATTGTTATAACAACTTTATTAAGAGAGGTTTACGATAGTTATTAATACTTAAAATTTTTCAAATACTGTTACTATCTAAAGTTCTGCATTGAAATCAAACTAAAATTAAAAGTACTCTGCATTTTTTGATAACATTTATATTTTATTATTTACATTGCATTATACTGTATTACTCTCTATTAGTCTGTGATCACGTGTCTTATATTCCATTATATGTGTGTATCTTGTGAGATTGTGTTTGTTTTCTATGCTTGTTTAATAAAAATAAAGCTTTAAGAAAGTTCCATGAAGTATGAAACACATTTGGATATTAACGTTAACATAAACAGCTCATCTCTGGGTGCTGGCGCCACCTCGCGGTCGTCCGGTGAGGGAGTCACGGCAGCGCCCAACAGCTCGAGTGGCGCGAACGCACCATTTGAACCCGGAAACACAACAACAGTCTGTAAAGTAACCGGAAGTAGTTCCTTCTGTGCCGCTGCCTGCACCAGAGACGGTAAGAAGAATATACGTATGACGTTTATATACCGATGTACCTGTACCTGATGTACTTGTTCCCTGATGGACTTGTTCCCTGACCCCTCATGTACTTGTACCTGATCCCAGACATCCTGGTCTACCTGTGTCCCCTCCAGACCCCCATGGCTCCCCTCAGACTCTTCATGGACGGTGAGGAACCGTTAGTCCTGGACGGAGGACTCGGGACGGACCTGGAGGCCCACGGAGCCCGCCTACAGGTACCAGACTACAGGTACCGGTCTACAGGTACCAGACTACAGGTACCAGACTACAGGTACCGGTCTACAGGTACCAGACTACAGGTACCAGACTACAGGTACCGGTCTACAGGTACCGGACTACAGGTACCAGACTACAGGTACCAGACTACAGGTACCGGACTACAGGTACCGGTCTACAGGTACCGGACTACAGGTACCAGACTACAGGTACCGGACTACAGGTACCAGACTACAGGTACCAGACTACAGGTACCGGACTACAGGTACCGGACTACAGGTACCAGACTACAGGTACCAGACTACAGGTACCAGACTACAGGTACCAGACTACAGGTACCAGACTACAGGTACCAGTCTACAGGTACCAGACTACAGGTACGAGACTACAGGTACCAGACTACAGATAGCAGCCTACACGGACGGGTCTACAGGTACCAGACTACAGGTACCAGACTACAGGTACCAGACTACAGGTACCAGACTACAGGTACCGGTCTACAGGTACCGGACTACAGGTACCAGACTACAGGTACCAGGTACCAGACTACAGGTACCAGACTACAGGTACCGGTCTACAGGTACCGGTCTACAGGTACCGGACTACAGGTACCGGACTACAGGTACCAGACTACAGGTACCGGTCTACAGGTACCAGACTACAGGTACCGGACTACAGGTACCAGACTACAGGTACCAGACTACAGGTACCGGTCTACAGGTACCGGTCTACAGGTACCAGACTACAGGTACCGGACTACAGGTACCAGACTACAGGTACCGGACTACAGGTACCGGACTACAGGTACCGGTCTACAGGTACCGGACTACAGGTACCGGACTACAGGTACCAGACTACAGGTACCAGACTACAGGTACCAGACTACAGGTACCGGTCTCTGTACCGGACTACAGGTACCAGACTACAGGTACCAGACTACAGGTACCAGACTACAGGTACCAGACTACAGGTACCAGACTACAGGTACCAGACTACAGGTACCAGACTACAGGTACCAGACTACAGGTACCAGACTACAGGTACCAGACTACAGGTACCGGTCTACAGGTACCAGACTACAGGTACCGGACTACAGGTACCGGACTACAGGTACCGGACTACAGGTACCAGACTACAGGTACCGGACTACAGGTACCAGACTACAGGTACCAGACTACAGGTACCAGACTACAGGTACCGGTCTACAGGTACCAGACTACAGGTACCAGACTACAGGTACCAGACTACAGGTACCGGACTACAGGTACCAGACTACAGGTACCAGACTACAGGTACCAGACTACAGGTACCAGACTACAGGTACCAGACTACAGGTACCAGACTACAGGTACGGACTACAGGCACAGGTACCGGACTACAGGTACCGGTCTACAGGTACCGGACTACAGGTACCAGACTACAGGTACCAGACTACAGGTACCAGACTACAGGTACCGGTCTACAGGTACCGGTCTACAGGTACCAGACTACAGGTACCTGACTACAGGTACCAGTCTACAGGTACCAGACTACAGGTACCGGACTACAGGTACCAGACTACAGGTACCAGACTACAGGTACCAGACTACAGGTACCGGTCTACAGGTACCGGTCTACAGGTACCGGACTACAGGTACCAGACTACAGGTACCGGACTACAGGTACCGGACTACAGGTACCGGACTACAGGTACCAGACTACAGGTACCGGTCTACAGGTACCGGTCTACAGGTACCAGACTACAGGTACCGGACTACAGGTACCAGACTACAGGTACCGGTCTACAGGTACCGGACTACAGGTACCAGACTACAGGTACCAGACTACAGGTACCAGACTACAGGTACCGGACTACAGGTACCAGACTACAGGTACCAGACTACAGGTACCGGACTACAGGTACCAGACTACAGGTACCAGACTACAGGTACCGGACTACAGGTACCAGACTACAGGTACCAGACTACAGGTACCAGACTACAGGTACCGGACTACAGGTACCAGACTACAGGTACCGGTCTACAGGTACCAGACTACAGGTACCGGACTACAGGTACCAGACTACAGGTACCAGACTACAGGTACCAGACTACAGGTACCAGACTACAGGTACCAGACTACAGGTACCAGACTACAGGTACCGGACTACAGGTACCAGACTACAGGTACCGGACTACAGGTACCAGACTACAGGTACCGGACTACAGGTACCGGACTACAGGTACCAGACTACAGGTACCGGACTACAGGTACCAGACTACAGGTACCGGTCTACAGGTACCGGACTACAGGTACCGGTCTACAGGTACCAGACTACAGGTACCAGACTACAGGTACCAGACTACAGGTACCGGTCTACAGGTACCAGACTACAGGTACCGGTCTACAGGTACCGGTCTACAGGTACCCTCCATGGGGTCTATGACATCATCAAATATGAGTTTGAGTGACACCTCATTCAGCTGCTTTTATTATTAATATTACTGGTGAAAAGTGTGTGTGTGTGTGTGTATAGGGAGACCCTCTGTGGAGCTCCAGGCTTCTCCACACGGACCCTCAGGCCATCAGAGACGCTCATTACAGGTTAGAGTTAATAAAGTTATTAGAGTTAATAAAGTTATTAGTTATCAAAGTGAATAATCCTGATGCTGCTAGCTTACATGCTAGTTCCAGTGTTCTGATGGAATGTCGGATTTGTGTTCGTGATATTATGTCGTACGATATATTGTGCGTGTTAAAATCTTCACGTGACGTTCTCCAGGTTCCTCGTCGCCGGCGCTGACGTCATCACCACGGCAACGTACCAGGCCAGCGTGGCCGGGTTCACCGGCGAGCTGCAGGTCAGCGCCGAGCGCGCCAGAGAACTGATGGCGTCCGGAGTCCGGCTGGCCCGGGAGGCCCTGGACCGGTTCTCCTGCCACGCTCCACCAACAGGTACGGAACCAGCGGGTAGAACCAGCGGGTAGAACCAGCAGGTAGAACCAACGGGTAGAACCAGCAGGTAGAACCAATGGGTAGAACCAGCAGGTAGAACCAGCGGGTAGAACCAGCAGGTAGAACCAGCAGGTAGAACCAACGGGTAGAACCAGCGGGTAGAACCAGCAGGTAGAACCAGCAGGTAGAACCAGCGGGTAGAACCAATGGGTAGAACCAGCGGGTAGAACCAACGGGTAGAACCAACGGGTAGAACCAGCAGGTAGAACCAACGGGTAGAACCAGCAGGTAGAACCAGCGGGTAGAACCAACGGGTAGAACCAGCGGGTAGAACCAGCGGGTAGAACCAACGGGTAGAACCAGCGGGTAGAACCAGCGGGTGACTGTGTTGTGTCTCAGGGCGCCGGCGCCCCCTGGTGGCGGCGTCCGTCGGGCCGTTGGGGGCGTTCCTTCACGACGGGTCCGAGTACACCGGCGCCTACGCGGAGCAGATGAGTGTCGAGGTGAGTCGGCCAATCGGAGTGCTGCTCTCGCCCTGAGGACACGCCCCTACTGCATCTGTTTCTCGAACCAGGAACTTAAAGCGTGGCACCGCCCGCAGATGGAAGTCCTCGCCGGCGCCGACCTCGTTGCCATGGAGACGATTCCGAGCATCAAGGAGGCGGCGGCTCTGCTGGAGCTGCTCAGGGAGTTCCCCGAGACCCGGGCCTGGCTGGCCTTCTCCTGCCAGGTGGGCGGAGCTACAGCGGACCGGGGGGCGGAGCTACAGCGGACCGGGACCAGCGGAGACCACCCGCTGTGGACTGGTTGGCTTGTGACTGGTTGCTGACTCGTTGTTTGTTGCCCCCCCTTCAGGACGGGCGGCGCCTGTCCGACGGCAGCTTGTTCAGCGACGCCGTGCGGTTTGCTCAAAGGTCGAGTCAGCTGGTCGCTGTCGGGGTAAACTGCTGCTCGCCGGCGCTGGTGGAGCCGCTGCTGGACTCTATCGGGTCCCTGAGGACCCCCGACCTGAGCTGGGTGGTCTACCCCAACAGTGGAGTGGACTGGGACTCTGAGCAGGGGTCAGTTCAGGGGTCAGAGTTCAGGGGCCTCCATCCTCCTGAACTCTGAAACAATGTTCAGCTGAACCGCGTGCCCCCCCCCTAAAGGTCACCGTGTGTTCCCCCAGGCTGCCAGCAGGGGGCGCTCCGGCGGCGCTCGGCGCCTCGTGGCTGAAGCTCGGCGCCTCGTGGCTGAAGCTCGGCGCCGCTCTGATCGGTGAGAACTATATTTTACTACTTTTATAATTGAGTCTTTAATTCTTATAAAACCACTTCGCTGACTCATTGAATGAGAACGCATGCCAGTGGAACCTGAGTGCAGTTCCTCCGCCCACCAGGAGGGTGCTGCCACGTCGGCCCGGCTCACATCGCAGAGTTACGACGCGCCGCGTCTTCCGGACGAAGCCACGCCGTTGGCTGTTTGTGAATCAACGTCACGAGGAGCGGCTCTGAAGGTTAAAGACACAAACAACAAGTCGCTTTACGGCCTTTTATTCACAAACATCTGGGGACCGGTTTCCACGGTAACAGATCTCAGGAGGGTTTGGTGAACTTTGTGTAAGCGGCGCCCCCTAGAGGGCAGCTTCATGTCTGTTCTGTGGTGCGCTACACTCGTTGGAGCGTGTGTGGCGCCCCCTAGAGGCCGGTTGGAATGAAACCGTCTGGCGACGTTTCAGGACCTCTGGAGGAAATAATAATAAAGATCATTAATAGAGTTTAGTCAGACTCACACGAGGACAGATGGTTCAAGTTCACAGCAGAATGAGGAAGCTATGTCTGGAGACGGGCTGGCGCTATTGATTATGCTACAACTAACTCTTGTTAGCATTAGCTGCTATCTCTTAAAGAACGTTTGATTGAATTATATCATCTGTCATATTCAATGTTTTTTTATAAACTCAAACTCCTTTATGACCTTAAAGAAACAAGTAAAGTATGAAATGTTATAAAGAATCAAAGGTTGTAAAACATTTGATTTGGATGTTAAATATTGACCCACATCACTTCCTGTTCAGAGGACAGAGACTTCAGGGGGACTAGCAGCAGACCCCCTCCAGGTGATCCCCCTCAGACCCCCTCCAGGTGGCTGTTGGGGGGAGCGTCCCAGGACGCCCGGCCTCTTGAATGGCGCCCCTTCCTGGGCGGCGCCCTGCTGGTCCTGCTGGTCCTGCTGGTGCAAGTCGTGGTGCAGGTTCTCCAGGTTCTGGACCCAGGGGCCGGTCACCCTCTGGAAGGCCATGATGCAGTGCAGGTTGCCCCCCAGCTGAGGGCCAGAGGAGAGAGGACGCTAAGGAACACAGGCAGGGAGCAGAGCCTGAACGCACCATGAGAACGTCAAAGGACAACATTCTCATGGTGCCTTCAGGCTCCGCTCAGTGAAAATGAGTACTGAAGGTAATGATAACGTTCTCATGGTGCCTTCAGGCTCTGCTCAGTGAACATGAGGACTGAAGGTAATGATAACGTTCTCATGGTGCGTTCAGGCTCCGCTCAGTGAACATGAGTACTGAAGGTAATGACGTTCTCATGGTGCCTTCAGGCTCTGCTCAGTGAACATGAGGACTGAAGGTAATGATAATGTTCTCATGGTGCCTTCAGGCTCTGCTCAGTGAACATGAGGACTGAAGGTAATGATGACGTTCTCATGATGCCTTCAGGCTCCGCTCAGTGAACATGAGGACTGAAGGTAATGATAACGTTCTCATGGTGCGTTCAGGCTCTGCTCAGTGAACATGAGGACTGAAGGTAATGATGACGTTCTCATGGTGCCTTCAGGCTCTGCTCAGTGAACATGAGTACTGAAGGTAATGATAACGTTCTCATGGTGCCTTCAGGCTCTGCTCAGTGAACATGAGTACTGAAGGTAATGATAACGTTCTCATGGTGCCTTCAGGCTCTGCTCAGTGAACATGAGGACTGAAGGTAATGATAATGTTCTCATGGTGCCTTCAGGCTCTGCTCAGTGAACATGAGTACTGAAGGTAATGATAACGTTCTCATGGTGCCTTCAGGCTCTGCTCAGTGAACATGAGGACTGAAGGTAATGATAACGTTCTCATGGTGCGTTCAGGCTCCGCTCAGTGAACATGAGTACTGAAGGTAATGATAACGTTCTCATGGTGCCTTCAGGCTCTGCTCAGTGAACATGAGGACTGAAGGTAATGATAACGTTCTCATGGTGCGTTCAGGCTCCGCTCAGTGAACATGAGTACTGAAGGTAATGATGACGTTCTCATGGTGCCTTCAGGCTCAGTACCTTCTTGGTCTGGCGCCGTTGGACCCCCCTCTCCGTGTGGCGGATGTCCAGGTACTCGGGGTTCTGCGTGTTGAGGTCGGTCACGACGTCCAGCCACCTGAACAAGAGGTCCATGTCGACCCGGAACCAGAACCAGAAGGAGGAGCGGACTTACCTCTTGCAGTGGAGGGCCGGGTGCTTCCTGCTGGGCTCCCCGATCAGGATCCAGTGCTCGGCCTCGCTGGAGGGCAGCGGGCCCCTTGAAGGGAAGGGCCACGCTCAGTAAACAGGGACTTCAGAGTCCAAGAAAAAGCTTTCTCAGCCAGGTCCAGCCCTAACAAAGTCTCGGGAAGAAACCAGAATACAACTCTGGATGGAAAAACTTGAGAATGACCCACCTCCAACTGACATGGGCCCCCCACTGAAAACCTCCCCCTGGCCAAGAAGCATCATGGGCTCAATGGAAAACACTCAACCGCCTGAGAACAAGAACGGGACGATCCAAAGACGCTCTGGTCAGATGGGGCTCCAGGACTGGCCCAACCAGCTGTGAATGTGGACAAGCAGATCATGGAGCACTGCCTTGTCTGCCCTCGACTACCTAAGCCTTGCAGTATTCAACAAAAACGCAAAGGACTGTGTAAAGAAATGGGAAACTGCCATATAACTATCACGCTTCAGTGAACCGAAAAGAAGAAGAGTCCATCAGTATCCTAGCAACCGGAACATTATAAACTCCACACGCACTGTCCCTTTAAGAGAGCACTCACCTGTAGGCCTTGGCGGGCCTGAGGGGCGTGGCCTCTCTAAGAGGGATCTCACCTGTAGGCCTTGGCAGGCCTGAAGGGCGTGGCCTCTCTAAGAGGGATCTCACCTGTAGGCCTTGGCAGGCCTGAGGGGCGTGGCCTCTCTAAGAGGGATCTCACCTGTAGGCCTTGGCAGGCCTGAGGGGCGTGGCCTCGAAGCCCACGGGGCAGAAGTAGTGGTTCTGGCAGTGGTAGATGAAGGCCGAGGCCTCGTCCTTCAGACCCTGGGTCAGCTTCAGCAGCGCTCCTTCAGCTGCAGACATCTGATTGGTTAAGACCTCCAGGCCCCGCCCCACCCCCCAGGCCGCCACTCACCCGTCTCCCCAGCCGTCTTGTGCTTCCCGTGAGGTTTGTACAGGATGAAGGAGCAGCCGCGCACGCCGAGGCTATCGTTGATCTGCCGGAACCAGCTGAGAGAGGGGGGGGGGGCACTCGGGTCACCCGGGGTCACTCGGGGGCACTGGGGTCACCCGGGGGCACTCGGGTCACTCGGGTCACCCGGGGGCAATCGGGTCACTCGGGGGCAATCGGGTCACTCGGGTCACCCGGGGTCACTCGGGTCACCCTTACCGCATCAGGGTGGCGTTCCCCGTGAAGGGCCCAAACTTGATCTCCTCGAAAGGCGGCTGGAAGCCCAGGATGTGCAGCGCCTCCTCCTGAGAGATAGGGGGCAGACTGACAGGAGAGGAGGTCTGAGGAGGTCTACATGGAGGTCTACATGGTGGTCTACATGGAGGTCTACATGGAGGTCTGAGGAGGTCTACATGGAGGTCTACATGGTGGTCTACATGGTGGTCTACATGGTGGTCTACATGGAGGTCTGAGGAGGTCTACATGGAGGTCTGAGGAGGTCTACCTGGAGGTCTACATGGAGGTCTGAGGAGGTCTACATGGAGGTCTACATGGAGGTCTACATGGTGGTCTACATGGAGGTCTGAGGAGGTCTACATGGAGGTCTACATGGAGGTCTGAGGAGGTCTACCTGGAGGTCTGAGGAGGTCTACATGGAGGTCTACCTGGAGGTCTACATGGTGGTCTACGTGGAGGTCTATGTGGAGGTCTACATGGAGGTCTACATGGAGGTCTACATGGAGGTCTACATGGAGGTCTACATGGAGGTCTGAGGAGGTCTACGTGGAGGTCTACCTGGAGGTCTACCTGGAGGTCTACATGGAGGTCTGAGGAGGTCTACATGGTTGTCTACATGGAGGTCTACATGGAGGTCTACATGGAGGTCTGAGGAGGTCTACATGGAGGTCTGAGGAGGTCTACATGGAGGTCTACATGGAGGTCTACATGGAGGTCTACATGGTGGTCTACATGGAGGTCTACATGGAGGTCTACATGGAGGTCTGAGGAGGTCTACATGGTGGTCTACATGATGGTCTACATGGAGGTCTATGTGGAGGTCCTGAACCCCCCCCCCCCTCACATTGCTATGAATTCTGGGTAATTCCCTCAGACTCACCTTCCTGCCCCCAGAGAGCTGTACAGGAAGTTCCAGCAGGAAACCAGAGAGGAGATCCCACAGGAGGTCTTGTACTGAGGCCGGCTGATGCAGTACCTGAGACAGGAAGTACCAGAATAAAGGACCCCACAGGAAGTACCACAATAAAGGACATTACAGGAAGTACCACAATAAAGGACATCACAGGAAGTACCACAATAAAGGACCCCACAGGAAGTACCACAATAAAGGACATCACAGGAAGTACCACAATAAAGGACCCCACAGTATGGATCCTCATGTTTACCATCTCCTGAGGTCCAGAACCTTCCTCTGCTGGACCTCCTCCAGGGTTCTGCTGGTTCTGTCTGAAGACCTCATCTCCCTGCTGCAGCTCTTCTTCACGTGACCTGAAGAGGAGCAGAGGAGTCATCAGGTATTTCCTGTACACACAGTACTCACCATGGCTACTTCCTGTACACACACAGTACTCACCATGACTACTTCCTGTACACACAGTACTCACCATGGCTACTTCCTGTACACACAGTACTCACCATGGCTACTTCCTGTACACACAGTACTCACCATGGCTACTTCCTGTACACACAGTACTCATCATGACTACTTCCTGTACACACACAGTACTCACCATGACTACTTCCTGTACACACAGTACTCACCATGGCTACTTCCTGTACACAGTACTCACCATGACTACTTCCTGTACACACAGTACTCACCATGGCTACTTCCTGTACACAGTACTCACCATGGCTACTTCCTGTACACACAGTACTCATCATGACTACTTCCTGTACACACACAGTACTCACCATGACTACTTCCTGTACACACAGTACTCACCATGGCTACTTCCTGTACACAGTACTCACCATGGCTACTTCCTGTACACACAGTACTCACCATGGCTACTTCCTGTACACACAGTACTCATCATGACTACTTCCTGTACACACAGTACTCACCATGACTACTTCCTGTACACACAATACTCACCATGGCTACTTCCTGTACACAGTACTCACTGGCTACTTCCTGTACACAGTACTCACCATGACTACTTCCTGTACACACAGTACTCACCATGACTACTTCCTGTACACACAGTACTCACCATGGCTACTTCCTGTACACACAGTACTCACCATGACTACTTCCTGTACACAGTGCTCACCATGGCTACTTCCTGTACACACAGTACTCACTATGGCTACTTCCTGTACACACAGTACTCACCATGACTACTTCCTGTACACACAGTACTCACCATGGCTACTTCCTGTACACACAGTACTCACCATGGCTACTTCCTGTACACACAGTACTCACTATGGCTACTTCCTGTACACACAGTACTCACCATGGCTACTTCCTGTACACACAGTACTCACCATGACTACTTCCTGTACACACAGTACTCACCATGACTACTTCCTGTACACACAGTACTCACCATGGCTACTTCCTGTACACACAGTACTCACCATGGCTACTTCCTGTACACACAGTACTCACCATGGCTACTTCCTGTACACACAGTACTCACCATGGCTACTTCCTGTACACACAGTACTCACCATGACTACTTCCTGTACACACAGTACTCACCATGACTACTTCCTGTACACACAGTACTCACCATGACTACTTCCTGTACACACAGTACTCACCATGGCTACTTCCTGTACACACAGTACTCACCATGGCTACTTCCTGTACACACAGTACTCACCATGACTACTTCCTGTACACACAGTACTCACCATGACTACTTCCTGTACACACACACTTCCTACCGGATCTGATCTTCCTGGTGAGCTCGTTGAAGTCCGAGGTGTCGATCTCCCAGGCCAGGACGGGTCTGCTGAGACCGGAGGCCTCCAAGTCACAGGCCACCGGGGCCCCTGCAGGCCGGCCCAGGTCCCCGGAGGCCTTGGGCCCCTGGTCCTGTGGGGTGAGGTGGGGGCAGTCCCAGGCCTTGGGCCCTGGTCCTGACAGGGTGGGCGGCTCCCATGGGCCCTTGGGCCCCTGTACACACAGTGGGGCGGCTCAGGCCTTGGGCCCCTGGTCCTGCAAGTGAGGCAGTCCCCCAGGCCTGGTGGGCCCTGCAGTGGGGCGGTGGCACTCCCGAGGCCTTGGCCCCTGGTCCTGCAGGGTGGGGCTCCCCGAGGCCTTGGCCCCTGGTCCTGCAGGGTGGGCAGTCCCAGGCCTTGGGCCCCTGGTCCTGCGGGTGGGGCAGTCCCAGGCCTTGGGCCCCTGGTCCTGCAGGGTGGGGCAGTCCCAGGCCTTGGGCCCCTGGTCCTGCAGGGTGGGGCAGCTCCCGAGGCCTTGGGCCCCTGGTCCTGCAGGTGGGGCAGTCCCAGAGCCTTGGGCCCCTGGTCCTGCAGGGTGGGGGCAGTCCCAGGCCTTGGGCCCCTGGTCCTGCGGTGGGGGCGGTCCCGAGGCCTTGGGCCCCTGGTCCTGCAGGTGGGGGGCTCCAGGCCTTGGGCCCCTGGTCCTGCGGCGGGGGCCGGTCCCCGGAGGCCTTGGGCCCCTGGTCCTGCAGGGTGGGGGGCCGGTCCCCGGAGGCCTTGGGCCCCTGGTCCTGCGGGGTGGGGGGCCGGTCCCCGGAGGCCTTGGGCCCCTGGTCCTGCAGGGTGGGGGGCCGGCTCCCGGAGGCCTTGGGCCCCTGGTCCTGCAGGGTGGGGGGCCGGTCCCCGGAGGCCTTGGGCCCCTGGTCCTGCGGGGTGGGGGGCCGGTCCCCGGAGGCGGCCTGGTGGAGCAGCGCGTAGTCGGAGCACACGGTGTAGAAGCGCTCCCGGCTGTGGGTCACCGGGCAGCTCCACGGCAGCTCGGCGCTCGAGGCTCTTCTGGTTCTAGTTCCGGCTCGGTCCGGGCCCCCGGCTCGGTCCGGGCCCCCGTCCGAGGACCCCGTGAGGTTTGATCCTGGACCTGCTGACGTGTTCGGCATCGAGCCGCCGGGTTCAGAAACCCTGCAGAGACACGAGGACTCAGAGATCATCTCTGAGACAGATGATCATTCGGTCCACCAAGACCGTCACAGACATATGATTACAGAGTGTATCGTGTTTATAATACAGTGTAACATACAGTACTGTTGTTGTTGTTATTATATAGCGATCTTAATACAGTACTAGCATCATGTTCATAAGCAGAACATATTATTCCTATAGATCCGACAGGACGTCCAGACAATAACGGATCGATGTATCGATCACCGGCCTGATGAACCGGGAACACGACCAGCTGTTATTCCCTCACCAGACGTGCTCGCGCGGCGGCTGAGGACCCGGATGCTGCACGTGAAGAGGACCTAACGACACCCGGTCCCGGTACTCCGGACCCGTTAGGATACAGAAGGATCAATTGAATCGATCAGAAAGCACCCGAGCCGTCCTCCTGGCGGACCGGGAGCTGCTTCCGGTTTGAGCGTCACTGGACTGTTCCATTCTGAGCCGCCGCGGGGGAGCGCGGACATATTGAAATATGAAACGCTTCATATTACCGGGAACACACTCTCGTTACCGAGACACGTGAAGTCCCCACGTGACTTATCCCCTTAAAGACCGCATGCTAAGTTATGACGTCATGTTTATGGTCAACATGACGTCACCGTGTCTGTTACCTTGTCCCGTTAGTGGAGCGTGGATCGATCCGGCGGATGAACGGCTCGACCAATCAGAGCGCGGCAGCTCCCTGGACGTCACACGGAAGGTAAGTCGACGTTTTCTTCGGCTTCGAAACTTTCAGGTTTTAACTTGTAAAGTGGAATAAGAGTTTATCAGCGGGTCACGTGCGAGCTGTTGACCAATGGAACGAGGCGGAAGTGGGCGCGGCCTTTTGTTCGCAGGGAATCGCTTTGAACCGGATGCTGCCACGTCAACAAGTTGATCACTTTCAACATTATAATCTGAATAGAAGTTTGATGTCTAAAGACTTCAACAGAAGATTGAGTCTATGAACTCATGAATATGAGTCTATGAACACATGAATATGAGTCTATGAACTCATGACTGAGTATGAACTCATGAATATGAGTCTATGAACACATGAATATTAGTCTATGAACACATGAATATGAGTCTATGAACTCATGACTATGAGTCTATGAACACATGACTGAGTCTATGAACTAATGAATATGAGTCTATGAACACATGAATATGAGTCTATGAACACATGAATATGAGTCTATGAACTCATGACTGAGTCTATGAACTCATGAATATGAGTCTATGAACTCATGACTGAGTCTATGAACTCATGAATATGAGTCTATGAACTCATGACTGAGTCTATGAACTAATGAATATGAGTCTATGAACACATGAATATTAGTCTATGAACACATGATTATGAGTCTATGAACTCATGACTATGAGTGTATGAACACATGACTGAGTATGAACTAATGAATATGAGTCTATGAACACATGAATATGAGTCTATGAACACATGAATATGAGTATGAACTCATGACTGAGTCTATGAACTCATGAATATGAGTCTATGAACACATGAATATGAGTCTATGAACTAATGACTGAGTCTATGAACACATGAATATGAGTCTATGAACACATGAATATGAGTCTATGAACTAATGAATATGAGTCTATGAACACATGAATATGAGTCTATGAACTCATGACTGAGTCTGAACTAATGACTGAGTCTATGAACACATGAATATGAGTCTATGAACTAATGACTATGAGTCTATGAACACATGAATATGAGTCTATGAACACATGAATGAGTCTATGAACTCATGAATATGAGTATGAACTCATGAATATGAGTCTATGAACACATGAATATGAGTCTGAACACATGAATATGAGTCTATGAACTAATGACTATGAGTCTATGAACACATGATTATGAGTCTATGAACTCATGAATATGAGTCTATGAACACATGAATATGAGTCTATAAACACATGAATATGAGTCTATGAACACATGAATATGAGTCTATGAACACATGATTATGAGTCTATGAACACATGAATATGAGTCTATAAACACATGAATATGAGTCTATAAACACATGAATATGAGTCTATGAACACATGAATATGAGTCTATGAACACATGATTATGAGTCTATGAACACATGATTATGAGTCTATGAACACATGAATATGAGTCTATGAACACATGAATATGAGTCTATGAACACATGAATATGAGTCTATGAACTCATGAATATGAGTCTATGAACACATGATTATGAGTCTATGAACACATGAATATGAGTCTATGAACACATGATTATGAGTCTATGAACACATGAATATGAGTCTATTTACCACCTACTAGCATCTTTAGATGTAGCGGTACACTGGGGCCTGGCTCCGCCCACTTCCTGTCAGGCTGAACGGTTTCTCAGACTGAACTCCATCGTGTCCTCGAGGAGACGATGGCGAGGAGGCCGGTGATCATCGACACGGACTGCGGCATCGACGACGCCCAGGCCATCATGATGGCGCTGGCGGCGCCCGACATCCGGGTTCTGGGCGTCACCTGCGTGTTCGGGAACACGTCCGTGGAGAACGTGTGCCAGAACGTCCTGAGGGTTCTGGACGTCTGCGAGCGGCAGGAGGTCCGTGAGGACGCACGTCTCTGCTCGAGGACGCCACGGTGTAATGAGGGGCCGTGACCACCGGGGTTTGATCCTCCTGCAGATCCCCGTGTTCCGGGGCTCCGGGGGGCCGCTGGTCGGGGCCCGCGTCGCCACGACGGACCACTTTGGAACCGATGGACTCGGCGACGTGTTCAAAGACCGTGACCCGCTGTGGGAGCAGAAGGTCCAGAAGGAGCACGCCGTCAGCGCCCTGATCCGCCTGGCGACGGAGAACCAGCAGCAGGCGAGGCCTCCGTGTGTGTGTGTTTGTTCATCTGTCCTGGTGGGGACCTCACGGGCTTCACGATGGACGGTTTTCATGGCCCCCAGTGGGCAGCGATGGTAGTGCGTGTGTTCTGCTATCGTATTGGAGTCAGTTACCCCCCCCCCCCCCCCCCCACAGGTCTCCCTCGTGGCTCTTGGACCGCTCACTAATCTGGCTCTGGCGGTCAGACTGGATCCAGGTTTCCCCCAGAAGCTCAAAGACCTGTTCATCATGGGAGGCAACATGGAGGGTGAGAGGATGAGGATGATGAGTGTTTACTCTTCATCGCCCTTCGTGTCTGTCGAGCGCTGTGATTGGTTGAGCGGGTTGGTCTCTGCAGGAAAAGGAAACGTGACGCTGTGCGCGGAGTTCAACTTCGTGATGGACGCCGAGTCGGCCTACGTGGTGCTGGAGGACTTCCTGTGCCGCACCTACCTGGCCACCTGGGAGTTCGCCTGCAGGAACGCGCTGACCTGGGTGAGCCGCGGCAGAGGCACGCCGCCCACTAAGCTCCGCCCACTAAGCCCCTCCCACTTCCTCTGCAGGACTTCTTCAACGAGCTGGTGAGCCAGAACGCGCCGGCGGCGGTGTTCATGAGGACCGTGACCTCCCGCTGCCGGGCGTACTCCCAGGAGGCCTCGCGCAGCCAGAGGGACGTGCACTTCGGGCCGGGCTTCGTGTCCTACGACGCGTACGCCATGGCGGCGTGCATCGACGGCGGCGTGGTGACGGGGAGCATCGAGTGCCCGGTGCGGGTGGAGCTGCAGGGCGCCATGACGCGCGGCATGGTGGCGCTGGACCGCAGCGGCGAGCTGAAGAAGAGCCACAGCGTGGTGGTGCTCACCGGCTGCGACGCCGAGAAGCTGCGGCGCCTCCTGGTGGACGCCGTGCGGCAGCCGCGCAGATGAGGCGCCAATAAAACCGCTGAGCACATCTTCTGGAGTCCTTCTTTTGTCTCCTGGAGCCTGAACGCCTCGTCTGATCAGAACCACAGCAGAATACTGATGTTGAATAAAACCATTAGCAACGTAGCTTAGCATTCTGTTAACAGCCTCAGGAAAGGTCTCACTTATTAGATCTCTATATTTTATATATTATGACGTGTTATGAAAAGAGAAGAGGAGCCAAAGTTCTGCTGAAAACCTTTATTTAAATTATCCGACCAATGAGGGGCGTGTTCCCGTTCTCTCCTCAGGTTTTTATCGTTAACTAAACTTTTGGCGTTGTGAGGAACAAATTCTCGACTTTTCAAACCAAAACAAAAACAAACCGATGGTGAGAATTGAATACTGAGGAGGAGGCGCCGTCACTTTAAGAGCTAAATGTCCGCGCTGCCGTTAGCGCCGGATGCTAGCGGCAGTCTTACTGTTGGGAGCCTGTTAAAACAAATCAAATTAAAAGTTAGCACTTCTGCCCCCCGGGATAAAAAGCTGCGGAGGACGAGCCGCCGGGCCCGTTACCGCGGCAACCCGTCGGGATCCCGCGGTTAGAAAAGACGTCCGCTAACCGCTAAGTGCTAAGTGCTAGGCGTCGGGGGAGCTGGGCCACGGCTCCGAGCTGCGCCGGCTCAGCGTCGGCCGCCACATGTTCCACGGGTTGTAGGTCCGACTCAGCTCCGTGGCGGCCGGCGGCGGCGGCGGCGACGACGACGACGGGGCGGGGACGCCGCCGAGGTCGCTCAGCGCCGCGGAGCCGCCGGGCCGAGGGAACGGGTGGAGCGCCGAGTCGGCGCTGGTCGACCAGATGGAGCTGCCGAAGGGAGTCGTGGTCGACCACGGACTGCGACCGCCGCCCAGGAGGGACTGGAGGAGGAGGAGAACACAGGGATCACCGACTGACAGGAGGAGGAGGAGGACACAAGGATCACCGACTGACAGGAGGAGGAGGAGGAGGACACAAGGATCACCGACTGACAGGAGGAGGAGGACACAAGGATCACCGACTGACAGGAGGAGGAGAACACAGGGATCACCGACTGACAGGAGGAGGAGGAGGAGGAGGAGGAGGACACAAGGATCACCGACTGACAGGAGGAGGAGGAGGAGGACACAAGGATCACCGACTGACAGGAGGAGGAGGAGGAGGACACAAGGATCACCGACTGACAGGAGGAGGAGGACACAAGGATCACCGACTGACAGGAGGAGGAGGAGGAGGAGAACACAGGGATCACCGACTGACAGGAGGAGGAGGAGGACACAAGGATCACCGACTGACAGGAGGAGGAGGACACAAGGATCACCGACTGACAGGAGGAGGAGGAGAACACAGGGATCACCGACTGACAGGAGGAGGAGGAGGAGGAGACAAGGATCACCGACTGACAGGAGGAGGAGGACACAAGGATCACCGACTGACAGGAGGAGAACACAGGGATCACCGACTGACAGGAGGAGGAGGAGAACACAGGGATCACCGACTGACAGGAGGAGGAGGAGGAGGAGGAGGAGGACACAAGGATCACCGACTGACAGGAGGAGGAGGAGGACACAAGGATCACCGACTGACAGGAGGAGGAGGAGGAGGAGGAGGAGAGGACACAAGGATCACCACGACTGACAGGAGGAGGAGAACACAGGGATCACCGACTGACAGGAGGAGGAGGAGGAGGAGACAAGGATCACCGACTGACAGGAGGAGGAGGACACAAGGATCACCGACTGACAGGAGGAGGAGGAGAACACAGGGATCACCGACTGACAGGAGGAGGAGAACACAGGGATCACCGACTGACAGGAGGAGGAGGAGGAGGAGGGAGGACACAGGATCACCGCTGACAGGAGGAGGAGGAGGACACAAGGATCACCGACTGACAGGAGGAGGAGGAGGAGGACACAAGGATCACCCTGAAGAAGCAGGAGGAGGAGGACACAAGGATCACCGACTGACAGGAGGAGGAGAACACAGGGATCACCGACTGACAGGAGGAGGAGGAGGAGGACACAAGGATCACCGACTGACAGGAGGAGGAGGACACAAGGATCACCGACTGACAGGAGGAGGAGAACACAGGGATCACCGACTGACAGGAGGAGGAGGGACACAAGGATCACCGACTGACAGGAGAGGGAGACACCTGGGATCACACGACTGACCTTGGGAGGGAGGAGAGGACACAAGGATCACACGACCCCCGGCAGGAGGAGGAGGAGGAGGAGAACACAGGGATCACAGAGCTGACAGGAGGAGGAGGAGAGGACACAAGGATCACCGACTGACAGGAGGAGGAGGAGGAGGACACAAGGATCACCGACTGACAGGAGGAGGAGGAGGAGGAGAACACAGGGATCACCGACTGACAGGAGGAGGAGGAGGAGGACACAAGGATCACCGACTGACAGGAGAGGAGGAGGAGACGAGATCACCGACTGACGGGAGGAGGAGGAGGAGAACAGGGATCTGAGCTGACAGGAGGAGGAGGAGGACACAAGGATCACCGACTGACAGGAGGAGGAGGAGGAGACAAGGATCACCGACTGACAGGAGGAGGAGGAGGAGGAGAACACAGGGATCACCGACTGACAGGAGGAGGAGGAGGACACAAGGATCACCGACTGACAGGAGGAGGAGGAGGAGAACACAAGAATCACCGACTGACAGGAGGAGGAGGAGAGGCTCTTACGGAGGTCGGGGCTGTCGGGGAGCTGGAGCTGCTCGGCCACGAGTGCAGGGAGTCGCTGGTGGGCGTGTCCCAGATGGAGGAGGCGGAGCTAAACTCAGGCCAACTCTGCTGAGGCTCCTTTGGGACGTTCATCCCACTGAAAACTGACAACAGACACATGACATCTATTGTTCATCTGGTCACATGACATCTATTGTTCATCTGGTCACATGACATCTATTGTTCACCTGGTCACATGACATCTATTGTTCATCTGGTCACATGACATCTATTGATCATCTGGTCACATGACATCTATTGATCATCTGGTCACATGACATCTATTGTTCATCTGGTCACATGACATCTATTGTTCACCTGGTCACATGACATCTATTGTTCACCTGGTCACATGACATCTATTGTTCACCTAGTCATGACATCTATTGTTCATCTGGTCACATGACATCTATTGTTCACCTGGTCACATGACATCTATTGTTCATCTGGTCACATGACATCTATTGTTCATCTGGTCACATGACATCTATTGTTCACCTGGTCACATGACATCTATTGTTCATCTGGTCACATGACATCTATTGT
Organism: Pseudoliparis swirei; assembly: GCF_029220125.1. Classification (NCBI taxonomy): domain Eukaryota; kingdom Metazoa; phylum Chordata; class Actinopteri; order Perciformes; family Liparidae; genus Pseudoliparis; species Pseudoliparis swirei. The sequence continues at coordinate 27,834,803 of NC_079392.1, read as the reverse complement.
TCATCTCGTCACATGACATCTATTGTTCATCTCGTCACATGACATCTATTGTTCATCTCGTCACATGACATATATTGTTCATCTAGTCACATGACATCTATTGTTCACCTGGTCACATGACATCTATTGTTCATCTGGTCACATGACATCTATTGTTCATCTCGTCACATGACATCTATTGTTCACCTGGTCACATGACATCTATTGTTCACCTGGTCACATGACATCTATTGTTCATCTAGTCACATGACATCTATTGTTCATCTGGTCACATGACATCTATTGATCACCTGGTCACATGACATCTATTGATCATCTGGTCACATGACATCTATTGATCATCTGGTCACATGACATCTATTGATCATCTAGTGTTTGGTGTCTAACTCTTCTTCGTTGGTACCTTTGGTGAGGTTGAAGGAGCTGTTGGGTCCGAAAGCAGAGAAGGAGTTGGCAGAATGGAAGTTTGGACTCCCGGCCGACTCGATGGGGCTCCAGAGCCCAGAGCTGAGGAGCAGAACCTCCATGAGGGTCCATGAGGGTCCATGGACCCTCATGGACCCTCAGCCTGGATCTCAGGTGTAAATGAGGATCCTCTCTTTACCTGTCGGAGCCGTCGCTCTCCACCGACGTCATGTGAGCCAGAAGTTTGTCTGTCTTCCCTGGACCAGATCCACCTGGGGACAGGAAGCATGAGGTCACACCTCTCCCTCCATCTCCCTCTCCCTCCATCCCTCTCTCTCCATCTCTCCCTCCCTCTCCCTCTCTCTCCTCATCCCTCCATCAAATCTCTCCATCTCTCATCCTCGTCATCCATCTCTTCCTCTCCCTCTCTCTCCATCTCTCCCTCCCTCCATCTCTCCCCCATCTCTTCCTCTCCCTCTCTCTCCATCTCTCCCTCCCTCCATCTCTCCCCCATCTCTTCCTCTCCCTCCCTCTCCTCCTCCTCTCTCTCCCTCTCTCCTCTCCATTCCATCTCCCCTCTCATCTCTCCTCCTCTCCTCTCCCCTCCCTCCATCCTCCTCTCCCTCCCTCCATCTCTCCTCACCTCTCCCTCCTCCCTCCCCCTCTCCTCTCCTCACTCCTCCATCTCGCCTCTCTCCTCTCTCTCCCCCCTGCCCCTCTCTCCCTCCTCCTCTCTCTGCCTCTCTCACCTCCCTCCCCTGCCTCCTCTCCCCCCCTCTCCCCCTCCCTCTCCATCTCTCCCTCCCTCTCACCTGGGCTCTTGTCGTAGCCGGCAGCCACAGCAGCGAAGGTGGGGGTCCCGGTCTTGCCCTGCAGAGGGGGCTTGTTACCCGGAGCCTTCTTCTGGGGCCCCTCACTGAGGGACACACAGGGACTGGGTTCTCCTACATGCTTGCCTTCATGCTGTTGTTGTTGTTGTTGTTGTTGTTGGTACCTGTGGCTGTTGAGCACGCTGCTGTAGGAGCCCCGGGACAAGAGGACCGGGGAGGTGGGGGGGGGGGAGCAGGTCTCTGCTGTGGAGCTCCTCTTCAGGAAAGAGTCTGCATTGAAGGTCTGGAGGGAGATCTGCTGCAGACTGTCTGCTTCTGAGGGGAGAAGAGGAGCAGTGAGGAGGAGGAGGGGAGGAGAGGAGGGGGAGGGGAGAAGAGGAGCAGTGAGGAGGAGAGGAGAGGGGGGAGGGGAGAAGAGGAGCAGTGAGGAGGAGGAGGGGAGGGAGAGAGGAGCAGTGAGGAGGAGGAGGAGAGGAGGGAGGAGGGAGGAGAGAGGAGGAGGAGGGAGGAGGAAGAGGAAGGAGCAGTGAGGGAGGAGGGAGGAGGAGGAGGAGGAGAGAGGAGGGAGGAAGAGGAGAGGGGCAGTGAGGAGGAGGAGGAGGAGGAGAGAGGGGGGAGGGGAGAAGAGGAGCAGTGAGGAGGAGAAGGGGAGGAGAGGAGCAGTGAGGGGAGGAGAGGAGGAGGAGGGAGAGGAGGGAGGGAGGAGGAGGAGAGAGGAGAGAGGAGGAGGAGGAGGAGAGGGAGGAGGAGGAGGAGGAGAGAGGAGAGGAGAGGAGGTGGAGGAGCAGTGGGAGGAGAGGAGAGGAGGGGGAGGGGAGAAGAGGAGCAGTGAGGAGGAGGAGGAGGGAGGGGGGAGGGGAGAAGTGGAGCAGTGAGGAGGAGGAGGATGGGAGGAGAGGAGAGGGGGGAGGGGAGAAGAGGAGCAGTGAGGAGGAGGAGGGGAGGAGAGGAGAGGGGGGAGGGGAGAAGAGGAGCAGTGAGGAGGAGAAGGGGAGGAGAGGAGAGGGGGAGGGGAGAAGTGGAGCAGTGAGGAGGAGGAGGATGGGAGGAGAGGAGAGGAGGAGCAGTGAGGAGGAGGGGAGAAGAGGAGCAGTGAGGAGGAGAAGGGGAGGAGAGGAGAGGAGGGGGGAGGGGAGAAGAGGAGCAGTGAGGAGGAGGATGAGGAGGAGGGGGGAGGGGAGAAGAGGAGCAGTGAGGAGGAGGAGGGGGGAGCAGCTCCTCCACTCACGGCCTCCGGGCTTCAGGGGGACGTCCCACTCGGGCGCCGTGGCGTCTCTCTCTCCGTCCGAGCTGCTGCTGAGGCTGAGCTCGGGCATCGGGCCGCCGGGCAGCAGGGAGGAGGAGGAGGAGGAGGAGGAGCCTTCCTCCAGCTTCTCAACTGGCAACACAAACAACAGGCGTTGGAACGGGGGCTGGGGGGGGGGGGGGGGGGGGCTGGGGGGGGGGGGGGGGGGGGGGGGGGGGGGGGGGCGTGGGGGGGGGGGGGGGGGGGGGGGGGGAAGGGGGGAGGGGGAAAAAGGAGGGAGGGGGGGGGGGGGGGGGGGGAGGAGGGGGGGGGGAGGGGGAGGAAAAGGGGGGGGGAAAAGGGGGGAAGGGGGGGGGGGCTGAGGGGAGGGGGAGGGGGGAGGGAAGGGGGGAAAAAGGGGGGAAAGGGGGAGGGGGAAAAGAAAGGGGAGGGGGGGGGGGGGGGGGAGGGGGGGGGGGGTGGGGGAGAAGAAAGGGGGGAAAAAGGGGGAAAAAGGGGAAAAAAAGGGGGGGAAGGGGGGGGGAAAAAAAGGGGGGGGAAAGGGGAAGGGGGGGGAAGAAGGGGAAAAAGGGGGGGGAAAAACGGGGGGGGGGGAAAAGGGGGGGGCTTTTTTAAAAAAAAGGGGGGGCGGGGGGAAAACCCCCGGAAGGGGGGAAAGGGGGGGGAAAAAGGAAAAGGGGGGCCCGGGGGGAGAAAAAGGGGGAAGGGGGGGGGGGGGGGGGGCACCCCTCCCCCCTTTTGGGGGTTTTAAACCCCCCGGGCTTTTCCCCGGCGCGTAAAAGGGGGGAGGGGGCCGGGGGGGAAAAGGGAAGGGGCCCCCCCACTAAAAACCCACCCTGGCGGGCCTTCCCGGGGGGGCCCCCTTCTCTTTGGGGTTAAACCCCGGGGGAAACTTTCCTTTTTTTTCCCGGGGGGGGCCCCCCAAACCGGGGAAAAAAAACCCGGCGGGGGAGGGCCCCGCCCCCCCGGGGGGGCTCTGGGGGGTTTCCCGGGCGGCTTCCCTTTTCCATGGCCGGTTTTTTTTGGGGGCCGGCCCCCCCTTCCCTCCCCCCTTTTTCCTGTTTGGGCCCCAACCCCCTTGGGTCCCCCCCCCGGGGGGACCCCCTGGGGGGGCCCGTTCGGTTGGGGCCCCGGGGGGGTTTTTGTTGGGGGGGGGGCCGCCCCGGGGCCCCGGCGCGGCTCCCCTTTCCCCCCTCTCTCCCCCCTCGGGGGGTTCACCCCTTTTCCCCCCCGGGGGGGCCGGAAAGGGGGGGCCCGGGTTTTGGCCGGGGCCCCCGGGGGTCCTGCCCGGGGGGGCCTGGCCCCCCCGGGGGGGGCCCGGCTCGCCGGGGGGGGCCCCGCAAACCGCCCCGGGGGGCCCCTGGGGCCCGTTCCCCCAAAAAAGGGGTATGGGGGGGGGGGCTTTTGGGCCGTATCGGACGTCCCCCGGCCGGCGGCCTTTTCCCCGGGTCGGCTCATGGGAAAATCGGGGGCCCCCTTCACCGGGGGCTTAAACCGGGGCCTTTTGGGGGCCGTCGGAACTTTAAACCCAACCGTGGGGTAACATCGTATAAAACCGTAAAAATTTTGGAACATCGTATAAACGGGGGAACATCGAGGCGTAACTAAAGGGGGTTCGAAAGGGGGAAAGGGGTTAACATCGTATAAACGCGTGAACATTTAACTTCACGTTCGTGAAAGAAGGGGTGGAATCGTGCGTGAAGATCACGTGGGAGGGTAAGGGGCGTGAACAATCAGGCGTGAACATCGTATCGTGAACATCGTATCAACGCGTCGTAAACATCGGATCAACGCGTCGTGAACATGTCGTGAACATCGTATCGTGAACATCGTATCAACGCGTCGTGAACATCGTATCAACGCGTCGTGAACATCGTATCGTGAACATCGCATCAGCGCTGCCGTGAACATCGCATATCGGTGAACATCGATCAGCAGCAACGTGACTGTCGTGTCGTGAACATCGTATCGTGAACATCGTATCAACGCGTCGTGAACATCGTATCAACGCGTCGTGAACATCGTATCAACGCGTCGTGAACATCGTATCGTGAACATCGTATCAACGCGTCGTAAACATCGGATCAACGCAATGCGGAACATCGTATCGCGGAACATCGACAACGGGCATGTCGTGAACATCGTATCGTGAACATCGTATCAACGCGTCGTAAACATCGGATCAACGCGTCGTGAACATCGTATCAACGGCGGTTCGTCAGTGAACATGTCGATCGTGAATATCAGATCATCAGCGCCGTGAACATCGGATCAACGCTACGGAATATGTCGTATCAGCATCGTATCGTGAACATCGTATCAACGCGTCGTGAACATCGTATCAACGCGTCGTGAACGTAGTGTCGGAACATCGGTATCGCGGAATAATCGTATCAACGCTACCGTGAACATCGATCGCGAACATCGTATCAACGCCGCCGTGAACATCGATCGAATATCAGACAACGCCGTCAGAACATCGCATCGCGAACATCGTATCAACGCCGCCGTGAACGCTCGTATCGTGAACATTGCTATCAACGTTGCCGAATATCGGATCAACGCGTCGTGAACATCGTATCAACGCGTCGTGAACATCGTATCGTGAACATCGTATCAACGCGTCGTGAACATCGTATCGTGAACATCGTATCAACGCGTATAGTGAACGCCATCGATCAGCGCTGGCCGAACGGAAATATGTAAAGGTTGAACATCGTATCAGCGAACATCGTGATCAACGCCGTGGAACATCGCATTCGCGAACATCGTATCAACGCCGTCGTGGTTTCGCCGGATCAGCGCCGTCGTGAACATCGGATCAACGCGTCGTGAACATCGTATCAACAGCCGTTGAACATCGACCGTGTCACCGTGAACATCGTATCGTGAACATCGTATCAACGCGTCGTGAACATCGTATCGTGAACATCGTATCAACGTGAACATCGTATCAACGCGTCGTGAACATCGGATCAACGCGTCGTGAACATCGTATCAACGCGTCGTGAACATCGTATTAACGTGTCGATCAGCGATATCAACGCGTCGTGAACATGTCGTGAACATCGTATCAACGTGTCGTGAACATCGTATCAACGCGTCGTGAACATGTCGTGAACATCGTATCAACGTGTCGTGAACATCGTATCAACGTGTCGATAACATCGTATCGGACTTCCTGTCCAGGTGTTTTAGTCCTGGTCTGTTCCTGGAGGCCCAGCCTCGTTGGGTCAGAGGCCGTGTTTCGGAACAGGAGCAGAGTGGCGCCTCCTCACTCACTTGGACTCGCTGTGGATCTGCACGATCTCCCGCAGGTTGAAGGGCCTCCCGGTCTCCATGGAGGAGCTGGCCTCCACCGCCACGCGCCTCTTGAAGGGCTCCCAGATGCTCTGCGCCTCCAGGTACGCCGTGGCGATGACCAGCAGGAACATGGAGCTGAGGACACGCCCCCAGAGCACAGTGAGGGGGGGCGGCGGCCGAGTGGACAACGGAGGAGCGAGGCTCACCTCATGATGAGCGACACGATGACGTACAGCTCCAGCTCCCAGCCGGGCCGCGGCAGCGTCTCGGCGCAGGACGCCAGCATGTGGTAGGGCAGCGAGGCGTTCAGGACAAACACGAACTCTGAGCCTCCGCACGTCACCAGCTTCAGCTCCCGGATCACTCGGGAGGAGGTGAAGTCTGGAGTGAAGCTGAGGGGACGGAGAAGGGTGAAGCTCGGACCTGGAGCTGGTCTGGAGCTGGTCTGGAGCTGGTCTACAGCTGGTCTACAGGTGAGCGTGGTGCTTACAGGATGACGAGGTCTCTGGCGGCGTTGGGCTGCAGGTCGAAGGCGTGGCAGTTCAGGACCTTGAAGCCGAAGCCCTCACAGAGCTGCCCGCTGACCTGCGCCGGCCGCAGGCTGATGGGCAGCAGCCCCGTGTTCTCCACCCGGAAGGTTCTCCTCAGGGTGAAGTTCGGTTCCTTCACCTTCACGCCTGAGAGGAAAGGAAGGGGTTAAAGTAAAGACCCCCAACCCAGACCCCCAACCCAGGCCCAGACCCACGGTCCGTGCAGTCCTTCAGCAGGGCCTCGGTCATCTTGAACCTCAGCGAGCTGCCGTGTCCAGGCGGTTTCCCGGCGTGCAACTTCATGCTTCCTGGGTTCCTCGGCCACAGCACGATGGGTGTCTGTTCCTCATCAGGTTGACCAGGGCTATAGGACCAGAGGCCTCAGGACACAGTGGTGTTGATGCGTAAAAGTAGTCTCATCCTGATGAGGGACCTAATTTGACGGCGTAGTGAGGGAGGGACATCGTTGCTGCTGGGCGTGAACCTCACGCTGAAGGCCTTCAGCCAGCTGTCGTGGCCAGCAGCAGCAGGCAGGTTATCACGAATGGGCCGGGGGAGGCCCTCCATCTGTATCGTGAGCTGCTCAGGGCCGCCCGACATGGAGCACGCAGGGGGGGGTCGTGAACATACACACGTGGTAAACATACATACACACACGTGAACATCGGTATCAGCGTCGTGAACTCACCTGTCGTGAACCTCGTATCACCTATACGTGAACATCCAGTGCGATGGTGCTTCGATGTTGATGTTCGAACTTGTCGGTTTCCCAACAGCGCCTGTGAAATCGAAGAAGAGGGTTGGTGAACATCGTATCAGCGGCGTGCGGTTCCTCTCAGCGGCGTCGTGGTCATATCGCGCCATTGAACCGACAGCCAATCAGGGTTCAATCAGCTGCCTGGTGGTGGTCTGTCAACATCGTGTCGTGAACACGCCAGCGTCCCAGTGAACGCCGGATCAAGCGTCGTGGTATCAGGCAGGGCCAGGGGAACGCTGACATAGACCAGCGTCGCTGAACCGCCCGGGTTCTGCAGGTATCACCGGCGTCCTGAACAGCATCGGATCAGCGGCGTGGTGAACATCGTACCAGCCGTACACGGGGATCATATGCGTGAACGGCCGTATCGTGAACGGTAGAGACCGTCGGATGAACACGAGAGGGCCGTCAAACGACGCCAGCATCAGGGTATCAGCGGAGTGACCGTATCGTGGTGCCATTGGTCGGGGTGAACCGGATACTCTCGGTGAAGGGACCAGCGAGGGCCACGTCAGGCGAGCCGTGATCCGGGCCTGGACGTTCTTCTGGAGGTCCGTGTTCACCTCGAAGACCGCCTCCACGCTTCAGGGGGACAGAGACACGCTGCGTCACGGGGGGGGACTCGCCCCCCAGGGGGCGTGGACCCCCCTCCAGGTGAACTCACCTGTGGCCCGAGCGCTCCTTCAGCTCCTTCCAGCGCCGCAGCAGCTTCTGGTGCAGGTCCACGTCAGAGTCCCAGATGTCCTCCTGCAGGGCCAGACCGTGGGGCTTGGAGTCCGCTGGAAATATATATATTGTATAAAATATATATTATAATAATAATAATATATATATCAATTATTATATATTTATATAAAATATATATATATATGCAAGTTTATTGTAAGAGTTTATGATCTCGGAGAATATCAGATGTTCTTAAAATTGGGACTTTAATCTCTCAGAATATTTGTGTTTGTTTCTTGATCATAAATAACAAACAAACAAACAAACAACCAACCACACGAAGGCCTCGGGCTCTACTCACACTTGAGTACGAAGGGCAGCCCCACGTAGCACTGGTCCCCACACTGCAGGCTGGAGTCAAAGTAGATGTTGGCCACCTGGAGGGACGGGAACCACAAGAGGTCTCAGAGACCAGGACCAGGTCTCAGTGACCAGGACCAGGTCTCAGTGACCAGGATCAGGTCTCAGTGACCAGGACCAGGTCTCTCTCAGTGACCAGGACCAGGTACCTTGGACTTCCTGCGCGGCTCCAGCTCGTCCTTGTTGCTGCGGAGCCGCTTGTAGTAGAAGCGGACGTCTTCGGTCAGCGAGCGGATCTGCTGCAGCCGGACCTTCTGAGTGAAGGAGCTCTGGATGCTGAAGCTCTGGTGGACCACCTTACCCTGGGGGGGGGGGGGGGAGACACGTAAGGAGGCGCGTGAGGAGGTGCAGACCAACACGCTGTGGTGCTTCTTACTGGAAACGACGGCGGCAGCACGATGTGCTTGGGAGAGCTGTTCAGGGTCCCCACGGCGATGAGAGCTCTCACTGGGATGGTGAGTATCTGAGGGGGGAGAGAGGTCACGAGAGGTCAGCGGAGGTCAGGAGGCTGTGACGCTGCAGACCGGAGGAGACTCACCTCGTAGTCCGTGGTGATGTGCACGGCTCCGTCGTACTCGCCCTCCAGCGCCGCGGCCACCAGAGTGACCCTGAAGGCAGCGTAGTAGCCCGACGCCAAGATTACCTGAGAGGAAACACACCTGTGACCCCTGTGACCCTGCTGAGCTCACACCTCTTCAACCCTCTGACATCACACATTTAAAGCTTCACTCGGACTATGAGGTCCTCCTCAGATTTAAAGGGCCGGCGTCTCACCGTCTTCTGCTGCGAGGCCGAGCTGTTCTGCAGCTCCCGGAGGCGACCGAGCGCGGCCGAGGAGTTCCCCCTCTCCGTGCGCAGCAGCTCCATGGACAGACTGTCGCCCGTCAGCAGCCACGCCTTGATCTCCAGCTGCAGGACACCAGGACAGCACCGCGGGGACATCATGACCACAATGAAGGCTGTACACGGCAACACACTTCAATAAAGGTCGAAAGGTCACGCAGGTATGGATGCTCACCTCGATGGGGTTACTGTTGACCACCACAAACGTGATGCTGCTGACGTCGGTTGCACTACAAACTCCAAAGTCCAAGATGTTCTCCTTCAGACTGGGGGGCAGGACCAGGGGCTGTGAAGGAGACCTGCACTGTGAGGGAGGAGTGCTGGTACAGAGTCTGTTGACAGGACTGTGCCTGTGAATACCGCCTCTGACCTCTAGGAAGCCGGTGTAGGCTCGGACCGGCAGGTGGAACTTGGATGCGTTGGTGATGAGCAGGATGTTGCTGTCGATGTGGATGGAGGGCCGGACCGGCCGGAAGAGGAGCGAGAAGATGTAGCGCGACTCGTGAGGAGGAATAAGGATGGGAGCGCTGAGGTTCTGCACCTGGAACAGAGAAGAAGTGTCATGACTCTGACCTCTGAAACCCATCAGAGTGGGACCTCACCTTGAACATGGTCCTGGCCTCTGAAACTCATCAGAGTGGGACCTCACCTTGAACATGGTCCTGGCCTCTGAAACCCATCAGAGTGGGACCTCACCTTGAACATGGTCCTGACCTCTGAAACCCATCAGAGTGGGACCTCACCTTGAACATGGTCCTGACCTCTGAAACCCATCAGAGTGGGACCTCACCTTGAATATGGTCCTGGCCTCTGAATGGGACATCGGACCTCACCTTGAACATGGTCCTGACCTCTGAAACCCATCAGAGTGGGACACCATGGTCCTGACCTCTGAAACCCATCAGAGTGGGACCACCTTGAACATGGTCCTGACCTCTGACCATCTGACCTCTGAAACCCATCAGAGTGGGACCTCACCTTGAACATGGTCCTGACCTCTGAAACCCATCAGAGTGGGACCTCACCTTGAACATGGTCCTGGCCTCTGAAACCCATCAGAGTGGGACCTCACCTTGAACATGGTCCTGACCTCTGAAACCCATCAGAGTGGGACCTCACCTTGAACATGGTCCTGACCTCTGAAACCCATCAGAGTGGGACCTCACCTTGAACATGGTCCTGACCTCTGAAACCCATCAGAGTGGGACCTCACCTTGAACATGGTCCTGGCCTCTGAAACTCATCAGAGTGGGACCTCACCTTGAACATGGTCCTGGCCTCTGAAACCCATCAGAGTGGGACCTCACCTTGAACATGGTCCTGGCCTCTGAAACCCATCAGAGTGGGACCTCACCTTGAACATGGTCCTGACCTCTGAAACCCATCAGAGTGGGACCTCACCTTGAACATGGTCCTGACCTCTGAAACCCATCAGAGTGGGACCTCACCTTGAACATGGTCCTGACCTCTGAAACCCATCAGAGTGGGACCTCACCTTGAACATGGTCCTGACCTCTGAAACCCATCAGAGTGGGACCTCACCTTGAACATGGTCCTGACCTCTGAAACCCATCAGAGTGGGACCTCACCTTGAACATGGTCCTGACCTCTGAAACCCATCAGAGTGGGACCTCACCTTGAACATGGTCCTGACCTCTGAAACCCATCAGAGTGGGACCTCACCTTGAACATGGTCCTGACCTCTGAAACCCATCAGAGTGGGACCTCACCTTGAACATGGTCCTGGCCTCTGAAACCCATCAGAGTGGGACCTCACCTTGAACATGGTCCTGACCTCTGAAACTCATCAGAGTGGGACCTCACCTTGAACATGGTCCTGGCCTCCTCGGGCAGAGACACGTTGTGGATCCTGACGGCGAAGCTGAAGGCGTTGGTGAGGAAGATGGGCCGCTCCACCGGCTCCACCGGGCTGTCCCTGATGTGGAACAGCGTGGCCGTGTGGTCGAAGCCCAGGTAGCTGCCAGGAGGCGGGGTCACGGTCAGGGAACAAACAAACACTCTCACTCACACACACTCTCTCTCACTCACACACTCTCTCTCTCACACACACACTCTCTCACTCACACTCTCTCACACTCTCTCACACACACTCTCACACTCTCTCACACACTCTCTCTCTCTCTCTCTCACACACACACACTCTCTCTCACACTCTCACACACACACTCCACTCTCTTTCTCTCTCCCTCACCCGTCCAGGACCTCGGCCTGGTAGGGGATCTCCAGCTTGGAGTAGCTCTTCTCTTTGGCCTTCACCGTGATCTTCCCAGAGAACTGAA